>NC_141051.1:11339194-11444194 GCF_041138505.1 Cibotium barometz
TCTGAGAATGAGGTTGCGGTTCATACCACCCATATATTCCTAGTGGTTCAGGCATCCGTGATGTGGTTCTACGGATCAATGATGTCCAGGGAATGTGCATTGAACTTGGCCAGCCCTCTCGTCTCTGTACCTCTCCAAGACTCTTGCGAGTCTTTTCATAAGCTACAGGGAAGGCCTTTCATAAAACCTTCACCTCCTTAAGAGGCAGATAGTTCTGTCCTATGTCAAGAGTGTTAAGTTGGAGGTGAATGATTGTCTCCTCTTGGGAATGGTAGTCCTGTGGACTCTGAAACTCTTGCTTGCTGAGCTGCCCTCCTCTGGGTCTCTACCATTTTCTGTTTTTGTGTTGGAGTTACTGTTGTAGAGCATGTGGCAAGCCATGACCTCTCGCAAAGGCTGCTGGCACATCTTCCCCTTTTGAAGCTGCTTATACTGAAGAAATACACGTCAGCTGTCCTTCCCCCTGTTGTACTCACGTCCTTCCCCTTGCTGGGGCTGATCATGCTGACAGTTGTAAGTCCAACTAACCTTCTCTTGTTGGGCTTTTTCTGCGACTCTGAGTAAATGCATGTGACACCTGTACTTCCGTGTTGGGATTGCTCCTGCTAAGCAAGGCCAACAATACTAGTCTGATGAGTCCCGTCTATGCTTGTACCGTCTTTGTGATGGTCAAGGGTTTTCAAAGCCACATTCGACTCGCTGGCTTCCTTTCTCCCTGCCATTGGCTTCTCAAAATGTGGTGTTGGTGGTGTTGAATGTGAGGCTCTGGCTATGCGCTGCCATGATTGGTCATGGATGCCTGAGATTGTGGTTGGCTTCCTTTTGACCTCACCTCTTTGGTGGTGCCTCTCCTTGATGGGGACAATTCCTAGCTTAGTGCCTTTATTTGCGTATCAAGGCTCGTTTAAGAAGGCTACCATTCTTTATGTGCTAGGGGATCGAATGTGTGTCATCTAGCGTAACCAGTAGTATGAGTTTAGGTAACCGTGAGGTTATCCAAAGAGGATGATTTTGGGTTTGTGCTTCATTGCTTTTCAATGCCTCTAGTTCTCTACCCCCAGGAATACGGTAGCAAGGGCAACAAAGATTTCATATAATTTGAGAGCAAGAGGAAATCCCAGATCAGCAAACACAAAGCAAAGGGCCTTGGTATTATTGTAGTATGGACGGGCAGACAAGAAAGTGCCATGCAGTTTACACAGCTCCTACATCCATCCGGGCTTAAGTTTGGACACAGTGTCCAATAGTACACTCTACCGTAGACCGTTTCGGGATAACGGTCCACTTTAGCATGTAGCCTATTTGTCAATGTGGCAAATCTTATCTAAGCCATCTCTACACTAGCTTAGCCTCCTAAGCTAACATTCCCCATGAGTACGGGGAATGTTAGCTTAGGAGGCCATGAGCTGCTCAACCATGGCCTCAACCATGGCTACTACTCATAATAGGGGCTTTACAAACATGAGCTAGCCCCGTTGCTTAGACACCAATGCTTGGACATTACAATATGAGGTTGGAGCATTGACATCCAATACCGTCCCTTAATGTCCACCCAAATGTGAACTACCTCTGTGGTGTGATGTGTTGATTGGATGAAGATGTAACTACACTAGCTAGGTGTGAACGTCCTTGGGCACCGTCTCGTGAAACCCTTGCCCGGACACTAGACAAGTGGAAGAAGGCATGGAGACAGGGTCCATACAGTTTGACTAAGAAAAAGCACCAGTTTTGGTCAAAAAGCAAGAAAAAGCAAAAAGTCAAACTAGGTTGACAGTAAGCCAGGTGCACCATTGGAAAAAGGAGACTAAGCCGGACCAAAAAGCTAAAAGTCGCTTTTTTTTTCTCCAAAAAGTAGCTCTTGGGCCAAAAAGCAAGTCCTTGAAGCTAGAAAAGCAAAACAAGAACTTTTGACTAAAGTTGAGTAATATTTTACTATTAAAAAGACCAAAAGTAAAGTAAAAGGCAAAAGCATCACTTTTTGGCAAAAAGCAAGGCTTTCCCAAGTATAAAAGAAGCATGAGTCTCTCTTGAGCATCAAGTTGAAGAAGAACCACTTCATCGTGTTGCCATCTTCGTTGAAGCGTGGAGATCATCTTCTCCATCATCATGTACTTGATCATGAATCAAATCATGGAATTTTTCATCGCTGTACATTGATTCAGAGTGCCTTCATCAACTGCTGTGCCATGTCATCACCCGTCCGTATGATTGTACGGATCTTTTCAGCCCGTACGGAAGTGTGCAGAGTTGTATGGACTGAAAACTTTAGAAACCCTAAAAACTACTCCAAAAACCCTAAAAAGCTGCTTTTTGGAGGTTTTTATTGCTCGAAAACCATTAAAACAGGTTTTATATCAGTTTTCTTACTAGAAAGAGCTTTTCCATGGTTTTCTTCATCGACAAGGTTGTAGGAGTTGTGGAGATTACTCATGGGATGAGCGAGTGATTCTTGGATTCATTGGAACTTGGACTTGGGATTTAGACTTGGACTTGGACTTGGACTTGAATTTGTATATGAACTTGGACTTGGATATGGATTTGGATTTGGATTCATTGGATATTGGATTTGGTACTAGCCCAGTGAGAGATACTAGTGGGTCATCCTCGTGGTGTGCTCAGCATCAGAGATCTCGTGCCTCGACATCGACATCAACATCGACTTGGATATCCTACATTGGCATATTTGTTTGTTTGGTAGTCATTGATTGTATTGATTTTGGCCAGCGTGCCCGTGGATTATTCCTCTGAAAGGGGACTGTTTCCTGCTTCGTGTGTTGTACTGTGCAAGATCCCTATTCCCTTCTCTCTCTCTCTCTCTCTCTCTCTCTCTCTCTCTCTCCCTTCTCTCTCTATTAACCTGGCATGAAATAGGGGAAGGCCACTTGGGTGGTCAATTGGTGATTGAAGATTCCACTACATGTGGTCCATACTAAGTCTTTGTGAAGATGTTTGCATAATTCTTAGTTGTCGGATAGTAAACATGGTGAGCTCACACAAAGTGATACTGAATCTCAATGCGTTTCGTGTGAACATGAAGCACAATATTCCAAGCAATTACCATGTAGCTTTGGTTGTCTCATTGTAGCAGAATAGGTTGCTTTGGTACCACTCCCATATCTTGTAGAATCCTTCTCAGCCACCACAATGCTTCACATGATGTAAAGCATGAATTGATGTGTCGATTCCCCTCGTGCCATAGTTTGATGCTACCTAGATGGGCTTGGATTGCAAATGCTGAGCTTGTACCAGTTGTTTCTTGAATGCCCTTGGCAATCTATCAAGAATGACAACTCCATTGTGTTGAGTTGTTTCTTCGAATGCCCTTGGCAGTCTATCAAGAATGACAACTCTATTGTCGTTCAAAGTGAATCCCACAAGTCACAATCCATGGTGATCGAGAGCTTGCACAAGTTGTTTCTTTGAATGCCCTTGGCAGTCTATCAAGAATGACAACTCTATTGTCAGTCAAAGTGAATCCCACAAGCCACGATCCATGGTGATCGAGAGCTTGCACAAGTTGTTTCTTCGAATGCCCTTGGCAGTCTATCAAGAATGACAACTCTATTGGTGGTCAAAGTGAATCGCGCAAGTCACATTCCATGGTGATCGAGGTAAAAAGTCACAATCCATGGTGATCGAGACAGAAAGTAGGTTTCTCTTTATATCTAGATCCCAAAGATACTTTTGTAGAACCTTCTTTAGACATGAGTGAGATAATACCTTTGATCAGGCACTTTGCACCATTTCCCACAGCCAACCATGATGTCATCTACCATAGGCTTAACGAAGGAATATAAATCCTTGTGATTAACTATGCTTGAGAACACACATGAATACAATAGGAACACCCAAAACATTCCTTAATGAAATTGTTACAACTAGCCCACATCACTGTGAGTACCACAGTTGCAAAATGAAGATAACCATGGTAATAACAACAAAGAACAAATAAGATAATGATAACCACCATAATAACAACAAAAGGCAACCATAATGATAACCACCTTGGGAAGTTCGAGGTATAGCTAATTTGCATAGAAGGGATCCCTCACCCTTCAGATCATCCAAGCGGTGGGTATCTCCTATGATGGGAGTACTACTATGGTGCTGTCTCCAAGGTCATTCGAGGTAGATGCCATAGCCACCATGGCTTTGTGCCAAAATGTAACTTTGTATTAGTCAAAAGTAGCAATGTGAAACTCTTGCGCTAGTTAAGTGACACATTTCTTATTTTGGACCCTCTTCTTTAGTAATCATGAGCGTCAATCACGAATAACTACAAACAGTCACCTATGACCCGAAGCACACCTTGTGATGAGTGCACCATATACAGTGATGGTGGTGGCATGTGATGCCCACCCAAGGTTGACCGAAAGCTGGGGAGCTCCTAATGTACAAAGAGGCAACACTTGGGACTACATGAGGGGCAAGTTTAGTTATAGTGCGCATATTGGTTTGCGAGCCATAGCTTCTTGTTACATCTTTTCGTCAACTAGTTTCTCTTAGCGTGTGTCAATTCTCTTAGTTGTGTTAAGTGGTTTTCTGCATGCGTAGTCTAGTGGTGTTTACAATTATGGTGTCTCTCTTGATTGTTGTGTGAGTGCCTAGTGGTTTGGAGTGGGGCAGAGTAGTCGCATGCCTCCCTAGTAGTTTGGAGTGGGGCATAGTAGTCACATGATGCCTCCCTAGCTATGTGACAACTCTTGAGGGTGTTCTATGCTAGAGTGGAACCCTGTGTTATCATGCTAGTGTGCATGGGAAACCAAGTCTCCAACAGGTACGCTAAACTCCTACTGAGAACTCGTGAACATTAGGAGTTTCTATGTCCGTAGTATAGTCTAGTCTCTTACATGTCCGCACGCTCTTATGCTAGTTCGAGCAAGAGTTCTTTGTCCCCATGTTGTTATAGTCTTAAGAGGCTGGTCAATTTCTTTCCTTCGAGAAGCCCCCCTCCAACGTTAACCATGGCCGTAGCCAACCTCGGTCACCCCAACCTTGGGAACAATCGGGGTTGTAATCCTAAAGGTTTAGAGCCCATTTCCATAATGTTGTGGGGCGGGTTAATGTGAAACTTCCCACGTTCAAAGGTTCCGTCTGAAAATGTTGATGACTATTTGAGATGCTCCCTAGAAATGACATCCCTATCAGAATTGTGAAATGAAGACGACCATAACACAACTATGGCAATAACGACAAAGACTAGCAAGGCAATGACACCAACAATGACAACCACTGTTAGGAAGTTCGAGGTATAGAAGAGGTTTTTGACCCTTAAAATCTTCCAAGTGGTGGGTATCTCCTATAATAGTACTGCAATTCCATGTGGGTAGGTGCTCTCTCTCAAAGGTCATTCGAGACATATTCTGTAGCCACCTTGGCTGCCCATGGGACTGTGCCAAAATGCAACTCTATGCTAATCAAAAGTAGCAAGGGCAACTCCCGCACTAGTCAAGTGACACCTCTATCATCAGCGTTGGTCATGAAGAACCATAGTTGCAAGCATTTGTTGCATTTGTATTCGAGTTTGCCAAGCTTGCTAAAGAATGCTTCAAACCTTGGCGTAGATGCATTTGTGACATTTTTATGTATGCATAAAACATAAAACTTGTGCCCAAATTGCTGATTTGCTTAAAGTTGATTTTTTAATTGATACTAGATGGCCAATTTCCAAAAGAAATCCATCTCGGTAGACTACCATGTCAAATTTGGGGCTTTTCTGGGAGAGTTTCAAATTTCAAAAATATCAACACACACTGTACCTGAAGGTTGTAGGCTTTAGGCTATAGCGGGCTATGGTTGTGGGGTACAGCACACACCTTCAAGCTTCTTCACAATGTTGAAAAGTGAATGGTGATTGTACTCCCTGCATAGCAGTTTACTTGAGCGTGATTCCCAACATTTAGCAACGTTTTAATTCGGTATGCTTTGATGAGCCATGTCACCCAATGTTTAGTATTTACCTGCTACCCAAGAAAAACCTAAAACATGGCCGGCCGCCCAAATTTTTAAGTTGCAAAAAAAGTCAAGTTTGCCAGGTGTTGCAAACGTGAGAATGTAGCAAACGTTTGCGACATTTGCTAACCTATGCAAACACGAATGTTTGCAACTATGGGTATATATAGTTGCCACTAGGAGTCATATGCTCAGCATAATCATAGGTAAATCCGACCAATCAAATGAGCTCCTAGTGGCAAATGCATAGAGTATATCCTTTGTACTACCTAATAGTCCGAGGACAATCATCACGACCAGGAACTCAATTCAATCACCGACTAGCACTATAATGTTTCTTCGCATTGCACGAGGTGCTTGTGTGCAGCACAACACTTTTGATCTTTCTCGCCATCGCCACACGAATGCACAACTACTTTACCTCCCCTCTCTCTAGGCCTCGAGCCGCCTAAACATGGTGCGATCTGTTGCACTAACACCCCTCGCACATGCTAGTGCCCACCCTTGGGAATACATCACCTTCCTCTGCTTTTCTGTTCTCTCTCTAGGCTATACCATTGCCCCTCTTCACCTTCTTTATTGCACCACACTCACTGTCCCACCCTTGGTCCCCATTCATCCCTACCTATCCCCTTCTCACCTCCCCTACCCGCCCCGTTCTTGGCCATTAATTTATCGCTATTTTTAAGCCAAAACACCTTTCTATCCTTGTTTTATTTCTATCCCCTAACTTAAAAACAAAACACAAAACCTTCCCTCTTCCAATCTTTCATTTTATTTCCTTCTTTTGTAAATCTTAAATTTCTCTTTTTATGCATTATTCTTGTTATCTTTAGGGTTGCCCAACCAAAAAAAAAAAAACATTCTCGCTCCCTTTGATGCTGGCTGCCTTCGTGCTAATCGGCCACCACCTCCCCCTGCTCGCCCCCCTTCCTCACTGGTTGGACGTCGCCTCCCTTCCTTTGCCCCAACAGCAAAGCAACCACCGTTTAAAAAAAAAAGAGCATTTTTCTGTCACCCCTTGTGCTCTCCTCACTCGTCATGCTTGCCTCACTCCCATTGCACCCAATAGACATACAAAATCTAAAGCCTTTTTTGCTCACCCCCTGCCTCTTGCATGCAATGCGGCCAACTTGTTGTAAAGATGGTGGCCTTTTCCCCTAGCACCACAAGACAAGCTGCCATTTCGCCTACCAGCTAAACCCACCGATTGCAAACCTTTTGGCGTGGCCCCCTTCCTTGCCTCCTTTCTAGGGCCCGGGCCTTCTTTCAGTTGTCCTTGGTCATCCAAGCTTTCATCTCGCATTCTCTCAGGACGGGTGCTCACCAAGTGGAATACTTGTTTGCCTATCAAGTGGAACACTTTTGAGTCGAAGTCTTTTTTAAAGTTTAGCTTAATGTTTGGTTTTGGCTCTTAAGCGCTTTAGGTCTAGAGTTTACAGTTCTTTGTTTTGCTATTTTGTGTTGTTGTTTAGTATCTCAGCTCAAAAGGTTTAAGTTCTTATTAAGAAGAAGTGTGTATGCTTTTGTGTGTACGTGTGTGTGTGTTTTTTTTATTTTTTAAAGTTTCTTTCATTCATGTAATTTTGTTTTGTTTTCTTGTTTTCTTGTTTTTTGTTTGTTTTTGTTTTTTGTTTTTTTGTTTTTTGTTTTTTTGTTTTTTGTTTTTTTGTTAATGTCTTAGTTAAAAGTCTTCATTTGATATTATCTTTTGATTTCCTCTCCTTAGTAGCTAGGTTTGTTAGTTTATATATATATATATATATATATATATATATATGTGTATATATATATATGTGTATATATATATATGTGTATATATATATATATATATCAAGTGGGTTTCCCCTTCAGAACAGGCTCTCTTCCTTTGGCAACGCTCTTCTATATAGTTGCTGCCATACGTGGTACGACACAGTTGTATGGTATGGTAACGTATGATATCGTGCAGTATTGTATGCCACATGGTGGAGATCACACAAGGTCCCCAAAAGAATCATGCGTGCCTAGGAGACCACCAAAAGAAATCTACCACATCTACAAGACGATGCTGCTAAAACATATCAATCTAGTGTTCAAACCAAAACACCATTGATAAAAACCTCTAGTGCGAGCCAATATCTGTTAGTGTGCATTCATGCAAATGACTATACAACAAATCAGCAGCAGCTTTCGAGGGTGACAACTCCTAGAGTCTTAGGGAAATCCGAGCTACCACAACTTGTACTAAAATAACCAGGAGTCATATGCTCAGTATATTCATAGGTAAATCCGACCAATCAAATGATGTCCTAGTGCCAAAGGAATAGAGTATATCCTCTGTACTGTCTTATAGACCGAGGACAATCATCATGACCAGGAACTCAATTCAATCACCGACTAGCACTATAATGTTTCTTTGCATTTGCACGAGGTGCTTGTGTGCAGCACAACACTTTTGATCTTTCTTGCCATCGCCACACGAATGCACAACTACTTTACGTCCCCGCTCTCTAGGCCTCGAGCCGCCTAAACATGGTGCGATCTGTTGCACTAACACCCCTTGCACATGCTAGTGCCCACCCTTGGGAATACATCACCTTCCTCTGCTTTTCTATTCTCTCTCTAGGCTACCATTGCCCCTCTTCACCTTCTTTATTGCACCACACTCACTGTCCCACCCTCGGTCCCCATTCATCCCTACCTATCCCCTTCTCACCTCCCCTACCCGCCCCGTTCTTGGCCATTAATTTATTGCTGTTTTTAAGCCAAAACAACTCTCTATCCTTGTTTTCTTTCTATCCCCTAAGTGAAAAAATAAAACACAAAACCTTCCCTCTTCAAATCTTTCATTTTATTTCCTTCTTTTGTAAGTTCTAAATTTCTCTTTTTATGCATTATTCTTATTATCTTTAGGGTTGCCCAACCAAAGGAAAAAAAAACATCCTCGCTCCCTTTGATGCTGGCTGCCTTCGATCTAATCGGCCACCACCTCCCCCTGCTTGCCCCCTTCCTCACCGATTGGACGTCGCCTCCCTTCCTTTGCCCCAATAGCAAAGGAACCACCGTTAAAAAAAAAAAAGAGCATTTTTCTGTCACCCCTTGTCCTCTCCTTACTCCTCATGCTTGCCTCACTCCCATTGCACCCAGCAGACATACAAAATCTAAAGCCTTTTTTGCTCACCCCCTGCCTCTTCCTTGCATGCAACGCGGCCAACTTGTTGCTGCCATTTCGCCTACCAGCTAAACCCCCCGACTGGAAACCTTTTGGTGTGGCCCCCTTCCTTGCTTCCTTTCTAGGGCCCGGGCCTTCTTTCAATTGTCCTTGGTCATCCAAGCTTTCATCTCGCATTCTCTCAGGATGGGTGCTCACCAAGGAGAATACTTGTTCGCCTTTCAAGTGGAACACTTTTGAGTCGAAGTCTTTTTTAAAGTTTAGCTTAATGTTTGGTTCTAGCTGTTAAGTGCTTTAGGTCTAGAGTTTACAGTTCTTTGTTTTGCTATTTTGTGTTGTTGTTTAGTATCTCAGCTTAAAAGGTTTAAGTTCTTATTAAGAAGAAGTGTGTGTATGCTTTTGTGTGTGTGTGTGTGTGTTTTTTATTTTTTATTTTTTATTTTTTAAAGTTTCTTTCATTCATGTAATTGTTTTGTTTTGTTTTCTTGTTTTCTTGTTTTTTTGTTTGTTTTGTTTGTTTTGTTTGTTTGTTTGTTTTTGTTTTTTGTTTTTTGTTTTTTTGTTAATGTCTTAGTTAAAAGTCGTCATTTGATATTATCTTTTGATTTCCTCTCCTTAGTAGCTAGGTTTGTTAGTTTATTTATTTTTGATCTTTTAAATGCTTTATTTTTGTCTTTGTCCTTCTTCACTATTATTTCTTTCTCAAATCTTTCAATTCGTAAGTTTAGATTTTTTTGACCTTATGAAGGTATATATATATATATATATATATATATATATATATATATATATATATCAAGTGGGTTTCCCCTTCAAAACAGGCTCTCTTCTTATGGCAACGCTCTTCTATATAGTTGCTGCCATACGTTGTACGACAGAGTTGTATGGTATGGTACCGTATGATATCGTGCAGTATTGTATGCCACATGGTGGAGATCACACAAGGTCCCCAAAAGAATCATGCGCGCCTAGGAGACCACCATAAGAAATCTACCACATCTACAAGACGATGCTGCCAAAACATATCAATCTAGTGTTCAAACCAAAACACCATTGATAAAAACCTCTAGTGCGAGCCAATATCTGTTAGTGTGCATTCATGCAAATGACTATACAACAAATCAGCGGCAGCTTTCGAGGGCTGACAACTCCTAGAGTCTTAGGGAAATCCGAGCTACCACAACTTGTACTAAAATAACCAGGAGTCATATGCTCAGTATAATCATAGGTAAATCCGACCAATCAAATGATGTCCTAGTGCTAAAGGCATAGAGTATATCCTCTGTACTGTTTGATAGACCGAGGACAATCATCACGACTAGGAACTCAATTCAATCACCGACTAGCACTATAATGTTTCTTTGCATTTGCATGAGGTGCTTGTGTGCAGCACAACACTTTTGATCTTTCTCACCATCGCCACACGAATGCACAACTACTTTACCTCCCCTCTCTCTAGGCCTCGAGCCACCTAAACATGGTGTGATCTGTTGCACTAACACCCCTCGCACATGCTAGTGCCCACCCTTGGGAATACATCACCTTCCTCTGCTTTTCTGTTCTTTCTCTAGGCTACCATTGCCCCTCTTCACCTTCTTTATTGCACCACACTCACTGTCCCACCCTCGGTCCCCATTCATCCCTACCTATCCCCTTCTCACCTCCCCTACCCGCCCGGTTCTTGGCCATTAATTTATCGCTATTTTAAAGCCAAAACACCTCTCTATCCTTGTTTTATTTGTATCCCCTAACTGAAAAAACAAAACACAAAACCTTCCCTCTTCCAATCTTTCATTTTATATTCTTCTTTTGTAAATCTTAAATTTCTCTTTTTATGCATTATTCTTATTATCTTTAGGGTCGCCAAACCAAAAAAAAAAAAAAACATTCTCGCTCCCTTTGATGCTGGCTGCCTTCGTGCTAATCGGCCACCACCTCCCCCTGCTCGCCCCCCTTCCTCACCGGTTGGACGTCGCCTCCCTTCCTTTGCCCCAACAGCAAAGCAACCAACGTTTTGAAAAAATTTATTTTTGATCTTTCAAATGCTTTATTTTTGTCTTTGTCCTTCTTCACTATTATTTCTTTCTCAAATCTTTCAATTAGTAAGTTTAGATTTTTTTGACCTTATTATATATATATATATATATATATATATATAGTATTATATATATATATATAATACTATATATATGTATAGTATTATATATATATATATATATATATATATATATATATATATATATATATAGTATTATGTATATATATATATATATATAATACTATATATATATATATATAATACTATATATATATATATAGTACTATATATATATATATATATATCAAGTATATTATATATATATATATATATATATATATATATATATATATATATATATATATATATATATATAAAATACTATATACATATATATATATATAATACTATATATATATATATAGTATTATATATATATATGTATATAGTATTATATATATATATATGTATATAGTATTATATATATATATATATATGTATGTATGTATGTATGTATATATATATATATATGTATATAGTATTATATATATATATGTATGTATGTATGTATGTATGTATGTATGTATATATATATATATATGTATATAGTATTATATATATATATGTATGTATGTATGTATGTATGTATGTATATATATAACACTATATATATATATATATATATATATATATGTGTATATATATATGTATGTATGTATGTATATATATATATATATGTATATATATATATATGTATATATATATATATATATGTATATATATATAATACTATATATATATGTATGTATGTATGTATGTATATATATGTATGTATGTATGTATGTACATACATACATACATACATACATACATATATATGTATGTATGTATGTATGTACATACATACGTACGTACGTACGTACGTATATATATATATATATAGATATATATATCAAGTATGTATATATATATACTTAATATATATACTATATACTATATATATATAGTATTATATATATATATGTATATACATATATGGGAATGTCCACGGGCACTGGGGACGCCTGGACAACCCGTGGATACGCGTGTGCATACCTGTTTGGGACTCATATGGTTTCCTTATGTGTTTTGCAGGTGGTAAGTGTGCACACTTAACCCAATTTATTCATTATTTCATTATACTAAGGTTTATTGGGTGCAGGGTTCACTTTCAGTTAAAGTGTGGGCGTACACACTTATAATTTTATAAGTGAGTTCACATCAGGCTGGACTATTTTTAATGAACCAAGGCCAATTATGAGAGATGGGCACCCGGGCACTCCCAAATAGCTCCACGAGTTGCTATTTTGGGTGTGGGAGGGCCAAAGTGAGCAAAGCCATGACTTGTAGAGCACTCATCTGAAAAACGTGGGCTGTTAGGAGCTGTTTGGACAGGAAAAACAAGAAGTTTACTCATTTTGCATGAGCTACAGGTGGAGTACATGCCAAGAGCAAGAGTCCCAGGGTTGGCTGGCTGCTATTTCTCTCTTTCTCTCTCTACAGGGCTGGCTGACTGCATTTACAGGGCTGCAGGTTGTTTGATTTGTTTCCAGAAGTTGGCGCATGGCTGTTGGGACTGTTTTTGTGCTACTTTGCTGAGAACAGGGCTTGGATGGAGTGAACAGAGCCTCAACAGGAGCTGGCTGACTGTTGTAAGGGCCATTATTGGCTGTTTTACAGGTTTCCAGGAGGTTTCTCGCGACGAAACTTGAGCAAACATGTCCCTAGACAAGTATCAGGCCTGGGGATGTGATCTGGTGGAACCTGTGGTTTGGGTGGCCAGTGAGCCAAAACCATGGCTGGTTACTGTTTTGCAGGTTTGGGACAGCACTTTGTTAGAGGGTTGGTGACCGCTCTATCGAAGTATAGGAGTGGTTGGTGATCACTCTTACCTTGGTTGGTGACCAAGGGTATTTTTACAGGAGCGGTTGGTCACCGCTCAACCTTGGTTGGTGATCGAGGGTGTTGCAACAGGAGTGGTTGGTGACCACTCAATCTTGGTTGGTGACCGAGGAGTTGCAGGTAATGTGTTTACCAATGTTTTCACAGTTGGATAAATCTGGTGTCGGCGGGATGAGTGTGTACTCTCCGGGCACCCGCATCTTGTACATATAAATACTTCTGTTGGTAATAAAGATACCTCGGGGGGGGGGGGGGGTGCTGGCCCAACTTCAGGCCCTAGTGCTGTGTCATGTGCAAGTTGGTTTATGTTTGCAGGATGTATATGCTCATGTAGTGTTTCACAATGATGGTAATCATGTATATGCCGGGAATGGTTGATGTATGTATGCTGTTTGGTAGTGAATTGGTTCCGTATACACGTGCCCACTTGTGTGACAGTGGCCCCCTACCTAGCCTCCTTTCCAGGGCCTGGGCCTTCTTTCAATTGCCCTTGGTCATCCAAGCTTTCATCTCGCATTCTCTCAGCATGGGCACTCACCAAGTGGAATTCTTGTTCGCCTATCAAGTGGGTTCTCCCCTCAAAACAGGCTCTCTTCCTTTGGCAACGCTCTTCTACATAGTTGCTGCCATACGTCGTACGACACAGTCGTATGGTACGGTACTGTATGATATTGTTCAGTACCGTATCCCCCCCCCCCCCCCCCCTTTCCCAGTTTTTGACCATTGCTGTTTTGATTAGTTTTTTTTTTGGGGGAAAAAAAAGGCCGTTTTTGGCTGTTTTTGATTGTTATGAAGATTGCTTGCTTTGGGCCTTGGCCTTGGGTGGTGGGTGCCTTGGACTCTTTGGCCTCTCTTTAAAACGCTCTCCTCCAACCTTCTCTCCATCACAAGTTTCAAGCTCTCAAGCTCAAGCTCTCATAGCTCTAGCCTCTCAAGCTCAAGCTCTCATTGCTGTCAAGCTCTCCTCTCTTTAGCCTTGGCACTTGCAAGGTGTCCGACTCCAAGTCTCCAAGCATTCTCTCTCTCTCTCTCTCTCTCTCTCTCTCTCTCCCCCCCCCCCCCCCCCCCTTGGGCCTTAGCCTCTCTCGTATAAATTTATAAGCGAAAAAAAAACCATACTTTACCGTATCACACTCCAAAATTTCATACGGATGCTCTTCTATACACTTGGCGCACCTTTAGTTAACACAACACTTCTGTTAAAATTGTATTAGGCTGTGGCAGTTTCCCACTTATTCTTTCGTTTCTATCAAGGTGGTACACAACCCAATCAATTTCTCATATGCAGTGTTACAGAGGTTCTGATATTCTTGGCCTGTGGTGGCCCCCTTCAACATTACATTTCTTAGACCTGGTCTTCCGCCACTCCTTGGTAGTGTCCCCTCTCTCCATGGTGTACTTGCTGGGCTTTCCTCTTCTGTGCCATCTCCTTCTCTTTGGTGATTCACCAAGGACAATTCTTGAGGCTATGCTGCCCTAGAGTGGAACCCTGTGTTACCATGTTAGTGTGCTCGGGCAACCAAGTCTGCTACAGATGCTCCAGTGGGTGTGGTGGGTTAGGAGTATCTGTTGTGTGGTGGTTGGCCTTTGTCCATCTGCATGTCCGTAGATGTTTGCCAAGAGAAACGTCCGCACATTCGTCCACACTTAAGTGACCATGAGGATGTCGACAATCTTGTGGTACTGCGGATGGTCATTAGACAAGTTTCCTTTGTAAGTATTTGGAGTAACAATCCCTTTCTATCTGCTTTGCTACATGGTAACATGTTTTTTGTGGTTGAGCAGGAAAACCAGCTTCTCAAATTTCTTGGATTTATGTGGAATCCTCTTTCTTGGGTCATGGAATTTGCCGCAGTCATGGCAATCGTTCTGGCGAATGGAAATGTCAGTCGCTCTTATGTCTTGCTCATGCATCTTTATTTGACTTGTAGTCATTTTCTCTCACAAACAATGTTTCTTGTGATCTTCACATGGACAATAGCATAGACCTCCGGATTGGCAAGACTTTGTGGGCATTGTTGTATTGCTCTTGTTGAACTCTACAATCAGTTTCTGGGAAGAGAGCAATGCGAGCAGTGCAGCAGCCACTCTCATGTCCCGTCTCTCACTCAAAGCAAAGGTGCTTATCCTGTATTGTATTGAAGAGATGATCTACAGGCAAACGTCTAGCTGACGCAGTTAACATATCAGGTTCTGCGTGATGGGGAATGGGCAGAACAGGATGCCTATTTCCTTGTACCTGGTGATATTGTTAGCATCAAGCTTGGTGACATTATACCTGCGGATGTTATACTTTTGGAAGGTGATCCTGTGCAGATTGATCAGGTGAACTCATCACAGCATTTGCAAGCATAAGAAATGGTTTTGCAGGTAAGCACAGGATGCTTACTGATGGCTCTCTTGCGTATGTTTCCTTTTGCAGTCAGCACTCACAGGAGAATCCTTGGCAGTTACAAAGAAAACAGGGGAGAAAGTGTTGTCGGGGTCGGTTTGCAAACAGGGGGAGATTGGGGCTGCTGTGTATGCAACAGGCGTGCACACCTTTTTGGGAAAAGCTGCCCATCTGGTTCATTCAACACACCAAGTTGGACACTTTCAAAAGGTTTAGTGTTTGCCTTCTTAGACCTCTATCTTGGACTATTTTGTGAAAAGGTCATAATACACCTCAACTTATAGTCATGTTCTTAGAAGTCTGTCCTTCACAGATGCCTGAGTGGTACGATAGTGCCACTCATATCCTGCTCTTATATGCATAAATACACGTACAGACACTTGAGTACACCAGCATGGAAAGAAGAACAATGATATAGACACTCACATACATACACACGATTACACAAGCATGGAAGGAAGAACAAAGATGTCTCACATACATACATAGGGACACATACATATACATGTGTACTCCAGCGTGGAAGATACGGTTGATGAATCTAAGATAGACAAGAGAGAAACAAAGGCAATGTTTTCCATGGTGAGTTTGAAGAGCAAGAAGCCCAATAGAGGATTGCAAAATATTTTAGTTAAAAAAAAAATAAATAAATATATATATATATTTTTTGTGTTTGAGATTTAATTAGCTTATCTAGGTACTAGATGCCAAATTTATTCGTGATTTAAAACCATCGAAATCTATACCGTCACAAACTATCAGATTGTTTTGAATTCAGGTTCTAAGGGCAATTGGAAACTTTTGTATATGCTCCATAGCAGTTGGAATGCTCATTGAGATTGTTGTCATGTACCCCATTCAACATCGAGCTTATAGGAATGGAATAAATAACCTGTTAGTCCTTCTTATTGGGGGAATCCCAATTGCCATGCCAACAGTATTGTCTGTCACAATGGCCATTGGATCCCATCGTCTCTCTCAACAGGTCAGACTTAAAGGATTGAGGAGAAATTCTGACATGCATAATTATTGGGTTTCTTTGAGTAAGAATTTTGGAATTATGTTGTCAGGGTGCAATAACAAAGCGTATGACTGCTATAGAAGAGTTGGCAGCTATGGACGTTCTTTGCAGTGATAAAACGGGAACACTTACATTGAATAGGCTTACAGTTGACAAGCAACTTATTGAGGTAACACTCGCTTTGAAATTGAGTCTTAAAATTTGAGGAATGTTTCATCACTTGAGGGGGAATGTTAAAAATAGCAAGTGATGTTGGGTAAATGTTAGGAGAAGGGGGAGTACTATGTGACCCTCAATTGATGTATGAGTTGCATTAGTGTGTATGAGCTTTGGGATGCTGTTAAATACTTTTTTTTTGGGTGCTTTTTTTAAATCAAGGTTTACGATTCATTTTGTCAATAAAGTGTAGATCATTGTCCTTGATTGGAGCTATCATTAATTGGCACAAATTCATTGGATTTTGGATCTTTAACATTGAGAAACCTATAAATTCATTGGATTTCACTCCTCGATCTGCCCAAGAGCTGACTATAAATACCCGGATCCTCTGTGCTTCTCTGTCTCGGATGGAGCTCTACATCTAAGACAAAAGGGGTGCACGCCAAAAATAGATCTCCACTAGTGGTGGGCAACCCATTGTGTAGAAAAAGCCAAAAGCAGTAGATTATTTGGCTCCTCCTATACGATTGCCAGTCTTTGCCAGAATCTCCTCTGAATGGGGGATGTAATGTCATACGCCTCCCAATGATGGAGCTCTGCATGCATCTGCATCTAAGACGAGGGGTCCACGCCAAAAATAGATCTCCACTAGTGGTGGGCAACTGTCATGTGCAAGACATGCACTGGCTGAGCTCAGAGCTAATACTGAGGAGAGCACCCAGATGAAAGACAGATTAGAACCAGAGATTTGGATCTTGTGTTTCTAATTTTGGGAGGTGATTGACTGCTGTTGGACATGAAGGGCTGTCGGCCAGTATTTTTCAAGAATATATCGAATCGGCTGCAGCAAGTTGAATAGGGCTTGTTTGTCCAGGAGCTGGCCGACCAGCAGTCGGCTAGTTCCATATGTCAGTTTCCAGCCTATAAAAGGCATTTATGCTCAACGTTTTAGGCATTTAGCCCTAGCTTGGGGCTGGCTCTAGACTTAGGCTTAGACTAGGTGTTATACCTTTTCATGGAAGGCAGCCAAGGGCTGCAAGAACAGTTGTACCTTTTTGTACCTATATGAATATACTGAATACTCAGCTATCTCTCTCTCTCTGCTCTCTCTTTTGCATGCATTTTTGCGTCAGCATGTTCCCAGATGGTGTTTAGGGCTGAAAGAAGACTCCCAGAGCTTCCGCACTTTTCAGCAACCCATTGTGTAGAAAAAGTCAAAAGCAGTAGATTATTTGGCTCCTCCTATACGATTGGTAGTCTTTGCCAGAATCTCCTCTGAATGGGGGATGCAATGTCATACACCTCCCAATGAGGCTTAAGAGTGGAAACTTTCTGGGTTTGTCTAAGCATGAGCAATGTGGCGTTATGCACAGTGTAACTAAAGAAAGGTATGTTCCTCATGAGGTTAGTCACATCAGTCTATTCCTACTCATCAGGGTCCCACTGTAGATATCTGATAGGGCATCCACCATATAGCCTCCACCATATAGCCATAGGCACCATGAAGCATGAATAACCATCATTGGGGAAGGGTCAGTATAACAACGCTTCCCAGAGCGAGCCACTACTCTCACTGGATGGTTCATAGAGCCAGGTATGATTAGTTGTACATCACATCTCTCCATCCACCATCCTGATTGAATGGAATAGAAGGTAATAGTCTCTTCCTCCTCTGGCTTCGGGAATCCCAACACATGAAGGGGCAAGCTTGTCCTAGAAAAACACCCCAACCACAAGTGGTGACACTCATCTAAAAATGTACCAATGATCCAGTGGTTAGGGATAGCTGCATCAATATGTGCAATCCACTGGTGACTCCCTCTAAAATGCTCGGTAGATGCCTCTCTCATCATTTGGAAGACTCTTAAAATTCTTCCAATCAAGTATTATCGTTTGCGCATCTCTCTAAGCCTGGCCAGTGCATATACCCTACTACACCTAGGGGTCTGCAAAGATCATCTTTGATAAGGTCGTTTAACATAATAATATGCCTGTCAACCTCATCTACTGAGCTTATATGATGAAGGAAACCGATGGGGAGGACGAGGGGTGGGTAATCTGCCGCAGAGAAAATAAAACGTGTGATGTGACTCCAGTCACAACCGCTCTCTTAGGGACACATCTAAGAATACGGTACATGAAGAAATCCTTATAGGGCTTAGTACCACCAACTTGCAAAGTAGAGCTTGTTACTAGATTGTTGGACCAATGATGTTCAATCCCCCTTTGTGCTTGGGAAGGATAATAGTTTCCCAAGCAACTCTGGCCGTGATATTTGGTGTGCCATCAAGCCTTGACCATAAGAAGTTGCGGATTACCTTTTGCAATTGTCTAATGCATCGACGGTCATAACACCAACAAGAAGTGACATACCAAGCTGTGGCAAGCAACACCTGGTTTACCACCAAGGTTCTAGCATTCAAGAATCTTGTAGTGTATCATCTCTCAATCCATGTGAAGCCAACATTTGTGCCCCAATCAAACCTCTCAAGGTCTCTGCTCCGAAATTGGATAGAATCCGACAAACTTATGCCAATTTATAAAGGCCGTTGCTGTCCAATCAAACCTCTCAAGGTCTCTGCTCCGAAATTGGATAGAATCCGATAGACTTATGCCAATTTATAAAGGCCGCTGCTATCCAAGGCAATGCGAAATGAGCAAAGACATGAGTAAGATGCCTCAAGAAACATCGATGTATCATCAGTCAACTCAGCGAAGCTCCTACTCTGTGCGCAGGGGCAATCTCAAGAAGCATTGTTGCGTCGTCAGCCAATTGAAGAAACATTGCTGTATCATCAGGCCAACTCAAAGTCCAAAAGTTCCTCCTTTGTGTGCAGTGGCAATCTCAATCCGGATACTCTGGCAGTGGTGAAGAAAAATGCGCGAAGTTTATGCAACAATGAGATACAATAGGAGAGCTTAGGGGCAACCCTGCCGTACTGGAGCGAGAGATGTGGAAGCGCTCACCTTGACCTCCACAAGCAAGCGTAGTGCTGTGAGCCTCTCGATAAAGGCAAGAGATACCTCTGATCCAATCTTGAAAAAAGGCCATGTGTGCGAGAGTGCCCTCTAAGAAGTCCCAATCCACTCTTCTGTCATAGGCTTTCTCAAAATCAGGTAGCAAGATTGCCAAGGGCTGATTGCCTTGCCATTCTACTGCCTTCCAAAAGGAAAAAATGTTATCAAAGATTCTTGCTTGGAGGAATCCAGTGTGTGTGTCATGAATGACTATCTATAACACTGGCTTAGCTGCTATCTCATGCTCACTGCCTTGGCAAGCATTTTGAATGCAGTCCCAAGCAATGTGATAGGCCTCCACCTAGCAATGTTAGTCTTATCACCACCCTTAGGGATGAGGTGGATAAGACCCTGAGTAAGAAAAGGAAGCATTGAGCCCGTCATATCCTGTAATGCCATAGTGATCTCATCCCTAGTGTCATCTGAAAAACTCATGAAAAACGTGGGAGAGAGGCCATCATCCCTAGGACATTTACCATGTGGTAATGCCTGAATGGCATTTTAAGCTCATCTGCCAGAAAAGGGAAGGGACTCCCAAACCTTTTGTTGTGCCCTATCCCTTCGAGGGGAGTGAGTCTCTGCAGATAACAAGTGGCAGCAAAAAATCAGAGGCGATCCTCCTGACCATGTCAGGATCCGAGTGGAACACTCACTTCGTGTTCTGTAGGAGCTGTCTTAACACATTGCATGTTATGGGAGAGGCCTTGGGCAACAAAGAAATGCGGTGTTACATCATTCTCCCATCTGAATCCATGGTGACTCCTCTGCATGATAACGAAACGTGCCATTTTGAACGTATATACCCCTAATCTTAGAGGGGAGAGGATATATTTTTGGAATACCGTCACGGACTCTCCCTTAGGCAGGCCATTGGATGTTGGGGGGGACTTCCACATGGTTGAGCAACCTAAAGTGGGGCATGACGGCATTGTTCACCCCTTAGAGAGGGCATCTTGGGAGAAATTTATTGTTTGTGTACATGGCAGGGACTGTTGGTTGGAGGATGACATCCATAGGAGGCCAAACTCGCTCCTGTTCTAGTGGGATGTAGGTTGCATTTATGCATTACTAGATCGCCTCTATGTTGATGAGTGGGTTCTTGATAGAGGTGCTTATGCACTCAGCACCTGGCACCTTCAAAATTTGACCATTGCTTGGTAGTATTGCCCTGTAGTACTATGCATCAGAGGTCCAGGGAGTCAGAGTTCCCCTTCTTGTGTGCGCGTTTTGGAGTCTTTCTACTCACATGCAAAGCTTTCACGGAAGGTGGTGGATGTTTGGAAGTCTTGTATTGCCCCTCTGATGCTTGGCATAGTGTGGCTTTGGCTTTGGAGTGTGTTTCTTATGTCTACCACAGGGTGGCCCGAGATTACATTGTCTTTACAGGAGATGTGGAACACATGTACTATGCCATCTTTCTTTACTGAGGGTCTTATACACCTTATTCCTAAAGGTGGTGATAAGACGAATATTGCGAGGGTCTATCACATTGCTTGGGACAGCTTACAAAATTCTTGCCAAGGCAGTAAGCTTGCAACCTATTTTGGATACTATGATTACACATAATGGGTTCCTTCAAGAAGTATTTTTTAATAACGTCTTCTCTTTTTGGGAGGCGATCGAATGGGCTAAGGCAAGCAATCAGCTCCTAGCCATATTATTGTTAGATTTCGAGAAGGCTTATGACAAAGTGGATTGGACTTCCTTGAAGGTACCGTAGGGATGCCCCTTAGCTGCCGTGTTGTATCTCATTGTCGTTGAGGCTATGAGCATCTTTCTTCAGTCCACTTGTGGAGTTGGTTTGCCTTTGTGTAGGGAGGAGCTCTTGGACTCTAAGTTGGCTGATGATACAACTGTGTTCCTAGAGGCCTCCTATTCATGTTTGTGCTTGTTTCGGACTGCCTTGGATGAATTTTGTCTAGAAGCAGGGGTTCTCATAAATTGGGACAAATTTGTTGGATTTTGGGTTAGTAATTCTTAGAGAGCTGATCGGGGTGCAGAGGTTCGCTTTACTTGAATTGATCGAGGCTGCAATGTCAGATCGTGTTGACATTTTGCTTGTGCAACAGTCTGCTCCTGTGCTCATGAGCGTAAGGGAGAAGCTTCTTCATTGGAGTTTGAGGAAGTTGGATTTGACCTCTAGGGCTTTGGTGGCTTAACCAAGTGTTGCTTGTGACAGCTTGGTTTATTGCTTCATGCTGGTGTTCAGCTGTGGATGTATGGTCCACAACTTTTTATGGTCGGGACTGGATGGTCAAAGTTGATTGGGAGACTATCATTCTTTCCAAGCAAGAAGGGGGCATGACTATTATATGCTCGGATATCCAATGCAAAGCATTACTTTGCAAGTTGATTGTCAAAGGATTCCTTCTTGGTATTGAGTCTCGGAAGAACTTCACACACACACAAGAAGACAAGCGCACAACACGAGAGAGGGATGGCTGAATTTCTTCCATCTTCTTACTTCTACAATATAACATAAACGTAAGAGTACATACTATATGGGAAGGTACTCTACTACTAAAACATATAAGGTCCATAGTGTGATCATGACTATATAAGCTGGCACTATAACTATGTCGTAACTCTAGTAACCAAAGTGGCTTGATATTATACAACTTGTTAACCACTCACTATATATTAATTATAGTCTCACCAACATGCCAGTGGCATAATTGCAGAGGTGTCATCCTTATGTGTGCGGATATCTCCACACTCCTATGCTAGCTCAACTCCATACCCTACACTCCAAGTAAGCTTTTAAACCTTCAAAACTTCTCTGTACCTAATGCCTTCGTGAAGATGTCAATGACCCGATCCTTGTGTTGACATATAGCAAATCCACATCACCTTCTAGAATCTTCTACCTCACAAAATGATAATGCACCTCAATCCGCTTTATCCTAGCATGATATGTTGGGTTACTTGTATGATGCTCATGTTGTCACAATAAACGACAACCGCTTTATCCATGGGCTCACCCATATTTGCAAGTAGCTTTTGCAACCAAGCTACCTCACATGTCGCTATAGCATTACGCATGTACTCAGCCTATTTACTCAACAAAGTTCTTGGAGATAGTTTCTTCTTGTTGCTCTCCAGCTAACAACACTCCCAAGAGAGAACATAAATCGGCTAGCAAATCTGAACCGTAGAGAGAGAGTATTGCATGACTCAATGATAGATTGGTTGATATGATAGAAGTAATGTTCACTCACTAAGTACAATGCTTGTAGGCTTGCAGCCCTATCTTTTGACCCATACAAATAACACACACTAATAAGTGTATGCCACATGGCACACTTACCTTATCCACTCATAAGAGTGTTCACACACTACTAGCACAAGAACCCTTTTAAGGGCTGTTCACTTTCTCACACTCACAGAGCTTCCCTTCGTGGGTTTTCGTGAGTCCCATGCCTGTATGCAATTCTAGCCTTGCCTCTTTCAACCGTAGATGATCTAATGGCCACCCCACCTTTTCCATCAACGGGAGACCATGCTGTTTCGGGGGATGCCTCGGGGTGGGACCCAATTTGTTACTATAGAAGGGCCTATTCATGGAAAGTTCATGTATCATATATCTAGATGCGTTGCTCAGAGTGGCGGAGGTTGGATGCATAGAGCATGCTTCATCTTCTCTGAGGTAAAGTTCAACCTCCCATCCTCCCCCTTGGTATCCATTATTAGTGCTTGGGGCTGTATGAGGAAGTTCTTACGACACACACCCCAGAATTAGTGGATGAGTCATTATGTGGAATGATCTTATTAGAGATGACTTTGGCAGACTTTTGGGTGCAGCAGGATATATGCAGTGGCCAAGTTGGGAGAGATGTGCAACGATAGTTCTTGATTGGAAGACTTTCAAAAGTCTCCTAGATGATTGGAGATTGACATCCACCCACCCAGCGTTCAGAGGGAGTCATGGATGTATCCACCAACGGATTGATGTAGCCATATCTAACATTGGATCATTGATACATTTCTTGGTGAGTACCATCATTCATGGCTGGGTGTCTTTTCTAGGACAGGTGTGCCCCTTCAGGTGCTTGGCTTATTGGATCCAAAAGACGATGGTCATGCTTTCTTCTATCTTCGACCGGGCTGGTGACTGACTAGATGTGACATGTAGGAGATTATACCTGGTTTTGTGCTTCATCCAGTGAGCGTAGTGGGTTGCTCAGGGAAGCACTGGTATATATTGATCACCCCACTGCGATGGTGACTCAGGCTTCTTTGTGTTTATGGCTATATGATGGCTGTCCAGTCAGGTATCTTCATTGGGACCCCTGGTGAGTGGGACTAGATTGATGCTGCCAACCCCATGAAGAGCTTGCCTTTTTTCAACTATACAGTGCGTAATGCTCAGCTGCTCTTACTTGGACAGATTCAGAGGACTGCCACTCTTAGACCACATTGGGAGGCGCACAACCCCTCCCATCTAGAGGAGATTCAGTTATAGACTTTGGCATTCATACAGGAGGAGCCAGATCTTACTTCTTCTGACTATTTTTACATGGTTGGCTCCCTAATCAGTGGAAAGCTATCTTTGGTGCTGATGCAGCCTGTCCTAGATGCACAACAGGTTCAAAGACAGTAGTACATCATTGCTTCGGAGTGCAGAGCAGCACAAAGGATCTGGATATCTATAGCCCAGCTCTTGGGAAGATTGAGAAAAGTCCACATCCTATGTGAAGAGCAGCATTCCTCAGTCAGTATGCAGCACCCCCACAGAGCATTGACACCACTTGGGATCATTGCCAGCATCAAAACATGGCAGATTTGGAAAGCCAGATGCACAGAGGTTTCGGAGGGCACTCATGTACATGATGCTCATTGTATATGCAGTGATATCGTTTACATTCTTATGGCCACATAGGCCTGCACACAGGGTCCATTCAGAACTCTGCAAGCGAAAGGCAACCTGTTTATGAGAGAATGGGATCGTGTTGTTTTCTTCTCTTTGACCCCTACCAGAATCTCTTGGCAGCATAATGCCCTAGATAGGTTGAGAGATCTCCCTATATTTTGGGATGAGGAAATCCAGATGCACAGAGATTTTGGAGGGCATTCATATATCGTTTACACTCTTATGGCCACATAGGCCTGCGCACAGGGTCACTTAGAGCTCCGTAGGCGAAACGCAACCTGTTTATGAGAGAATGGGATCGTGCTGTTTTCTTCTCTTTGACCCCCACGGGACTCTCTTGGCAGCATAATGCCCTAGATTGGTTTAGATCTCCCTATATTTTGGGATGAGGATTTTCCTTTCTGTTTTCCAGCATATAGCTGTGATTTTGTGATGTTTTACTCGTACTTAATAGAGGTCTCTTTCTTGCGGAAAAAAATAGGTATTTGTAGCACAACACGCATCCTATCATGGTGTTAAGGGAGTCTAATTTTACTTTGACTGATGGGACTCAAAGTTTTTCAAAGAGGTTTATTGCAAGTTATATGTGTAGGTTGATAGGATCATTACGACGCAATTGAGTGGATCATGGATATACCGCATAAGTTGATTTTTGAGTTTAGAAGATCTAATTCAGGCACTTGCCAACAATCCTTTTTCCCTTGGCCCTTGGAAATTATTCTTCTTTGAGTACTGGTTGGACTTCCATCCTATTCCGACTTCTCTCAGATTTCCTGCTCTTCCCGAGTTTTTGTTCTTGTTCCTGACCCTTCTGTTACTGGTGGTTACATCTTGTTACAGAGACCGGATGGCTCACATTTTCGATATAGGATGGAGATTGCTAGCATAGCATATCAATGCTGTATTTTCTGCGAGCGGGGTTTCTTACCAGAGATTCTCCTAGATCCAGGGGCCGCTTTAGGAGGTGGCGTGGACATCCTTATCAGATGTCTCCCTCTACAGCCACTCCTACACCTTAGCACACTACACATCGATGGGTGATGGTCAGGGATAGCAGACACCAATCCCTACATCGGCGCCTGTGCACTGTCGGAATGCACAGCGGAAAAACAAGACAAGTGCTGTAGAGAACAAAACGCAGAAGTGGAGAGAGAGAGAGAGCGGTTGTATAAACTCTGCTATATACACAAGATCCGGTACAAAACTAGGTGTTGGGGCAAGGGTGGTATTTATATCACCCCCAAGTGCTGGTCAGCCAGGTCAAAACAGCCAATAGGATGTCCACGACTGTGAAAAAGACAGTCAGCCGGCATATACATGGTCGGCCAGCAGAGGACATGAGTCGGCCAGTCCTGAGAGAGTTGGCCAGCAACAAAGAGAGTCGGCCAGCACAGTACAGCCTCCCACGACCCATAATAAATAGGGAAAAACATGGAAAAATGAGAAAAGCTGTGGGCAGGCACACCCACAACAATGGCCCTCACTGTACAGAACAAGAGATGACTGCTAACACCGCTTCTCAGCTCCTGGATGTGGAACGAACCCCAATGAGCTGGAGTGCTGCTAGAGCATAGCCTGAGGTAGAGACTTCGTGAAGAGTTCCGCCGCATTGTCCTCCGTCAAACAAAACTCTAGCAAGATGTCATCAGCAAAAAAACTTCTCATGAACAAAGTGACTGTGGATGAACGTGGGTTCCGCCAGTGGAAACCCAAACTTGCCAAGTAACGTCCGCAGCCACACAACCTCGCAAGCAGCACCACAAGCAGCCCGATACTCTGCCTCTATGACGACAAGTCTACAAGGCAATAGTCGGCTGCCTCTTGTTGCTCCATGAAATAGCTCCTGAGCCAAGGGTAAATCCGTAGCCTGATGTAGATCTCCTTGGGTCTGGATCTCCTCCCCAATCTAAGTCACTCCAACCTTGGAGTCGGACTCCATCCGTCGTTTCCCTCTAGTGTCATAGAAGAGTCCAAGATCCTTCGTACCCTGCAGATACTGCAAGATCGGCAATCCTGCATCCCAATGGGTCTTCAAAGGCGTCTGCATGAATGAGCTCAACAGCCCCATTGGGAAGCTCAAGTCCAATATGGTGTTTAGCAACCAAATCAATGAACCAACCAACACGCTTTCGATACAAGGAGGCATCAACCTGCTCACAAGGATCATAAATTGTAACTTTGGTATGCCAAGTCTTGGGAACCTTTTGAAGACCATACAAGGCCTTTGGAACCTGTAAACCACCCGCTGTGAACCCGGAACCTCAAAGCTTGGAGGCTGCTCAACAGACACCTCCTAACCAACATGCTTTCGATACAAGGAGGCGTCAACCTGCTCACAAGGATTATAAATTGTAACTTTGTTATGCCAAGTTCTAGGAACCTGCTGAAGACCTTACAAGGCCTTCTGGAACCTGTAAACCACCCACTCTCAACTCGGAATCTCAAAGCTCAACAGACACCTCCTCCCGCAAGTCACCATCTGCCACTTGCATGGCTTTCCTACAAGTCCCCTGGGAAAGAGCTACTGCAGGAGGCTCTTTGTCCCGAATGATACGAGACATCAAGGCATAGTTCACTTGTAAAGGTTCCTTTGATTGACGAACGCAAGAATTGGAATGTCCTTGCCTGTTGCCTGCTGCCAACATTTGGCACCATCTGGTCCCGGAAAGCTTGCTGCAGCGTATCCACATTCAAGTGGTCATGACGAAACCGCCACAAATCACCTAATTGAGAACCTGTAAGAGAGAGTGTTGAGAGTTTGTAGATCCCATTCTCCACTCCGCCTTCCCATACAACTTGGCGTGTTGCTTTGTCCCGTAGAGCAACAAAATGCTCATCATACTCCACCCGTACGCCAGTCTTGCAAACCTCATGCACTGACAATAGATGAAAACCAAGGGATGGGACATAAAGAACCTGAGAGGATTGCTTCCCTGCTCTGCCATCAAGAACGATCTCTAACCTGCCCTCACTGTGAATAGGGATAGTGGACTTGTCACCAATTAGGATGTGACCTGCGTGCCTTCTAAGATCCTATAATAACTCTCGGGAAGGAGTCATGTGCTTGGAAGCACCACTGTCTAGAATCCAGTCCCGAGTGTCCCTAGCGGTGAGTCCGACCGGCTTCCTGCTTGAAGAAGATGAAGCATCTGTGTCCATAATCTCCAAGTGCACAAAAGCTGGAGTCTTCACGGTTACTACTTAGGAATCTGCACCCTTCTCGGTGCTCTGCTCTTAGAACAGCATTGTCGCCCGCATTGTCACCGAGAAGGGTGCAGATTCCGACCCAACCCTCTTGGTCCATCCAACCCTTTTGGCATGTGGAACAAGCTTCCCACTTTGAGAGGATCCACTGCTGAAGATGTAGACAACCACATTCGGCGGTTCATTTCTATGTGCAAGAGCCGAGGTCTTGAGCGGGAGGATGCCTTCTTGGTACTCTTTCCGTCCGCTCTAGAAGGCTCTACAAACAAATGTTTCAGCCAGTTCCCAACTGACCACTTTGCGGACTAGGCCACCTTGAAGAACACCTTCCTCCACACCTTCTATCCTGGTAACTATGAGGAACGCCTTGTCTAGGAGCTAGGGAAACTGCAACTGCTGCCAGGGGAGACTTGTCTACCGACCTACGCTAGCGACTTCATGGTGCATCGATGGGTGACACAAGCTTTGCCCAGGACCACCCAACATAGGATATGGGAGAGTCGGCTGCCACCAACCAGTTTGCTAGAATTTCAAGAGCTAGCCTCCCGACTAGAAAATGCACGTCTCATGTTTGAGCATGATGTGGGCTCTATACATCCAACGGCAACACCACTGGATGACCTGGTGGCTCAACTGAGCGGGAGCTAGAGGTGCTCAAAGTGAGCTAGAAATTTGAAAGTGAGGAGATAACTCTACTCCAACTCAAGGAGGAGATTGAGGAACTGAAGGTCCAACAAGAGGCCAAGAAGGGGTTGTCGTGTGCTACATGCCAGTCTCTAGCACACACCGTCCATGAATGCCCAAAGCGGTGGTATTGCTCCTCCTCCAAAAGTGAGGACATGAAGATTAATACTGCTACTATTTGAAGGGATTCCGTCAACTTTATCAGTAACAAGCCCCTCACCACCTCACACCACCTCAACAACCTCTAACCCTGCCCATTATGTCGATGCTTCTCTTATTGTTCGGCCAACCTTCCACACCGCCACACCTCCCCTTTGCTAACCTATTCCTCAGGTGACTTACCTTCCACCACTCATTCCCAACCCCCTACACCAGCAACTATAGTAGCAGCCCCCATGAACCGTCCGACTCACCCTCCCCCACCCAGTAATTCCCCCGTCCTCTGCTATAGATGTGGGGGGTATGGCCACTACCAAAGCCGGTGCTCCCTTCCTGAAGGTGCACCACCTTGAAGGCACTGTCCAGAATCTAAGGATCATTACACGTGGGTCTGCCCCAAACAATGGGCATCCACCTCAACCAATTTCACATTCCGACCAGTCTTGGCCACCCACTTGGTTTCACGAGGAACTCCACCGTCCGCTTGCTGCATTGTACACAGCCCTTCCTCCCCCCCATCACACCCACACCAACCATTCAGGTGGATCCACCATCAGCCATAGTGGTCACCCATGCACAAAAGAAGGCCATGCCAGAAGAACCAACCCATGTAGGGGATGAGCCCCATGATACCAACCGTCCACTTCCCTGCATGGTCATAGACGAGTCCTCCTTGCAAGCCTTCAAGACCTCCACAACCATCTCTTTGTGTCAGACAAACCACCCACCTCTCTCCTCTCACAATCCAAACCAGAGCTTCTACCTTTCTCCGTGGAAGATCTACTCCGGGAGAATAACATGGCGTTGAACCTCTTTGATGTTCTCCAGATTAGCCCTCGTGCCTGACAATGCCTCAGTGCACTACTGGAGTAGCTAGATGGTAAGCAACCGAGAACTATTGTTGAGTAGTATGGTGGGTTCCCACTTCCTACAGGGTCAACACATTGCCGGTTGCATGGGTGTGAGCCGCGCCAACCCATCTTGAGCCCCCGCCTTTTTGTGGCACCCCACTTCCAGGGGGATTTGTTGATGGTGGCTCTTGGGTAAACCTAATCCCAGAATTCACACTATGCAGTGCGTCTCCACGTAATGAGACCAGCCAATTTCCGTGTCCGGATGGTCGACCAATGGGATGTGAACCCCTGTAGGCCTAGCGGAAGGCGTTAGCATAGTAATCTACGGAATCCCATTCTTGCTTGACTTTGTGGTGATCTGGCTTCCTGAAATTTTTGGGGGGGAGGGGGCGCTACTCATTACTCGTTGGTCAACTGTGGCTTCGAAGTACAGGGGTACTACATGAGTGGGGTTATGAGTGTTTGTGGATTCCCTAGGAGCACAGACCACAGGAGCTGAAATTGAAAGAAGGTTTGGACCAAAGGATTCGTGGTGCCATAGTAGCCCCCACTTCGGCAGCCACCCCCATGTCTTGGCCCATGTTGGACGGAAGAAGAACATGGCACTTTTTCCATTTATCAAGAGCCAACTCACCATCCCACTCTCCTCTCCAAAGCAGTTGAGATAGGGGAACCCCTCTTCCTTCCCTTTTGCCAAAACCCCGTCCAAGAATTGAACCTTCATACTACAGAGGAGCAAGGACCCATCCTGTTAGCCTCTTGGCTGTGGGACCACCCAACCCTACTTTAGCAAACTGCCACCGCCTTCCAATCTTACAAGGATGTCTTTGCCTAGACATACAAAGACTTGGATGGTGTCCTAGGTGACATTGGTGTTCACACCATACCCCTCGAGGAAGGAACTCGACCAATCCGTGGGTGGGCCTACAAGCTCAATCCAAAGTATGCAGAGACAATCAAAGCGGAGCTGGAAAAATGGAGGACGCCCACATCATCTCCTTAGTGATACACTCCGAATGTCTTTCACCTATGCTCATCTCTCCTAAGAAGAAAATCAACAAGATCCGTGTCTATGTGGACTTTCGGTCCCTCAACAAAGCTACCATCAAAGACTGATTTCCGCTCCCATTCATGGATCATGTCTTAGAGGATGTGGCTGGGCATGCTGTGTACAGTTTCATGGACAGTTTCAACAGGTACAACCAGGTAGCCATCCACTCAGCACACTCCAAGACAACATTCGTCACCCAATGGGTTACCTACATCTACTAGAAGATGCCCTTTGGGCTCTATGTGACGCCCTAGCCACCTTCCAGCGGATTGTCACCAATATTTTCAGGGAGTACCTTCTCAGTTTCCTCCGCATTTTCGTCAATGATTTTTTCTAACTTTAGAGGCACTCATCTAGTCTCCTTCATAGAAGCTTTTTCTAAACACCTTACACAATTAGCTTTAGTTTTTGCCAAGTGTCGCTCTTCCCAATTACGTCTCAATCCCTTTAAGTGTCATTTCTTGGTGGTCCAAGGCACTCCTAGGTCACATAATCTCTTCTGAAGGCTTGGCACCCGACCTGATAAGATTGTCGCCATTCTCTGATTACCTTCTCCCATCAGTTTCAAAGGAACTCAAGTCTTTGTCGGACACACCGGCTATCATCACCACTTCATAGATATGTAAGTTGATGTAGCTCTTCCCTAGTCAAACCTTCACCCATCTTGCAGTGGTTTGACCCCCATTTCCAATGCCTTTACCTACCTTAAGAAGCACCTCACTGAAGCACCCACCCTCATCCCACCTGACTGGTCGATCATCTTTCATATCCACGCAGACGCAAGTATCACTGCTATAGGTGCAGTCCTCACCCAACCGAGTTTGGCGCCGTACAAAATGGATTGGCATATCTACTATGTCCTCACTTTAGCTGAACTGAACTACAACACCGCGGAGCGGGAAGGTCTGACCATTGTCTACGCCAGCCAAAATTTTTGTCATTATCTTTTTGGCAGCCACTTCATTGTCATCTCAGATCACCATGCCCTCAATTACTTTCTTAACAAACCTCAGGTGGTTGGTCGTGTCTAGAGGTGGTTTGCTTCTATTCCAAGAATTTGATTTTGAAATTCTCCTATGGCCTGGTATACATCACGTCATGGCTGAACATCTCTCCCACATTGACACTGGCGAACCTGCAACAACAGGTATTGATGATGACCTCCCTCTGATAGTGTTCTTTTTGAAGTGGATGTTCCCCCAGATTGGTATGGGGATGTTCTTGCTTTGCTCTCTATAGGATAGTTCCCAACCAGTGTAAACCCCAGAGACAAATGCCGGCTTTTGGTGAAAAGCTGGCCCTCCCAACTCATCGCCGGTCAACTCTACAAGTCTGGTCACGATGGTGTCCTATGGCGGTGTGTCACCCATCACGAGGTGCCACATCTTGTTGAAGATGCTCACTTTGGACCTAGTGGTGGTCACTATCCCGGCCACATTTTGGGTGCCCTCTTGTTCTAGCACTTGTGGTGGCCAACCATGTTCAAAGATTCCATCCAGTTCGCTAAGTCTCGGCACATGCCAATGGTGTGGGCCCAAAGTTCAAACCCACTCGTTAGTCCAACTGGCCTCTCAAGATCTCCATCGCGTGGCCGCCCTTTGAGTGGTGGGGAATTGATTTCGTGGGGCCCATAGATCTCGTGGCCCACCCTAGCTAGTGCAAGTTCATCCTCGTCACCACCATTGACTAGACCACCAAATGGGCTGAAGCCCAAGCCACCAAGGATTGCACGATTATCACCATGACCCGGTTCTTATACAAGCACATCTTTGTCCGCTTTGGTCCCCCCTTGGAAAGACGAGTGATGGGGGCTCCCACTTCATCAACGAGGTCATCACCACCTTACTCAAAAGCTACAAGATCTTCCATTGGAAATCGTGTCGGGAAAATGGATGGGCTAAAAGAAAAGATGTGCCACCAACACGTAAGGCATTGGTTAGAGGCATTCCTAGGTACCTTGTAGGCTTATCGCACCGCATTCAAAGCTACCACAAGGCGCAGCCCCTTTCAATTGGTTCATATCTTGGAAGTAGTCTTGCTCTTTGAATTTAACAATGGGTCACATAAGGTAGGGTCTGGCCGCCACGATGATGCTTGCCACCATGCCACTGTGCTTGGATGGGTGTCCTAGACGAAACCTGGCCATTGGCCGCCCAAGCAGTGGAGGTCGAACAAAACCAACGGAAGATGTGGCATGATTGCCATCTCTGGAAGCCCGAGTTCCAGCCATATGGCTCTGTGAGCCCCAGTTCGAGGGTGTACCAAGCTCGTTATCTGAATGGCAAAGATGCTTGGGAAGGGCCATTTCTGGTCCACCGAATTCTTTCTCAAGGTGCTGTGCAATTCTGCACATTGGAGGGCCTTGTACTTCCCTTGCTGAATGGCTCAAGGATTAAGGTGTATCACCGTGGATCCTCTCGTGAATCCTTTCAATCCAAAGAAAGAAAGAAAGAAAGAAAGAAAAAAATCGCCCACTCGCAGTGGGCCGTACTCTGCACCTCCGACGCCTTCGCCCATGCAGCAGCTCCAAGCCTCCAATTTTATACCACGAAGCGCCCCCTGTCTATTTCAAATTTGGCATCAAATTCATATTGCTCCACCTCTCCTCCTTACCTCCACATGATCACCTCTAATACTCACCTCCCCATGGATTTTCATACTTGTCCCCTTGGCAGTAAGGCGCTCAACAACTAACAGCGGCCACATCATAAAGTCGGCCAGCACACATAGTTAGCGTTCTTTTTCCTGCTCGCCCAACTTCATACTCACCAGGTGCCTGCGACCTATTCAGTTTTGGCCACAATCTCATACTCGTCTCCCTCTTAGCAACTCTCCCACGCTCGACCCATCCTTTCCGTCTTTTTGGCAAGCTTCCCACACCCATTGGAATACTTTTCATGTTCTTCCCCCCATGCCTTGCTCCTACTCACCTCCCCCAAGAAATTCTCATACTCGCCTCCCTCATGTTAACTCTCATACCGGCCTCCCTCGTGTGAATTCTCATACTAGCCTTTCTCGTGTCAATTCTCATACTCGCCTCCCCCAAGGCAATTCTCATACTCGCCCCCCTCATGTCAATTCTTATACTCGCCTCCCCTCTTTTTCTCATACTCGCCTCCCTCATGTCAATTCTCATACACGCCTCCCCATACTTGCCTCCCTCACGTCAATTCTCATACTCGCCTCCCCCATGTCAATCCTCATACTTGTCTCCCCCATGGCATTTCACCTACTCGCCTCCCCCATGGCATTTCTTCTACTCGCCTCTCCCATGCCTTGAACATACTCGGCCCCCTCTTGCCTTTTCATACTCGCTCCCCTCCAAGGTGGTCAGTGTTTTTTTTTTTGACAAATTTTTTCTTCCACCTTGTCAGAAATAGCTTTATCAAGAACCAGCTTCACTTTGCAGTCACAACGGAAGGTCCTATGGACATTTTACGCTTGCAAGAGCATTAAGTGAATGCAAGCCAACGTGGTAGATCTGGCAAGTTATTATCCGGTCACACCTTTTGGTCAGGAGCCGAGGGACCGAAGGTTGTGTATGTATTTCGGTGTCAGCCCCTATCTTACCTTGTATCGTTGACCATGGTGTCATTCTGCCTGCTAGAGCACTGTGGATTATCATTATGCAGGATGGGAGACACTTTGGTATTCTGAAAATGTATGCACCTAATCATAGAGGGGAGGGGGTTTTCTTTTGGAAGGCCCCCACTGATTTGCTTCCTCGTGCTGATCATCGTGTCATTGGGGGTGAATTTAATATGGTTGAGCAACCTGCAGACGAAGGAGGAGGATAAGCGGGTATGGTGCACCCACTTGAGAGGGCCTCCTAGGAGAGGTTTATTCTCCTCTATACATGGCATAGATTGTTAGCTTGAGGATGATATTCAAAGAAGGCCATCCTCTTTCCTCTTTTCTCACTCTGATAGGAAGAGGAATGCAGGTTGCCATCTATGTACGCTTCAGAGCTGTGGGAAACTGGGAAATGGAAATGGAAATGGATTTTTTCCAGTGGAGGGAAACAGAAATGGCATGCCAGCAGAGGGGGGGGGTTGCGGGACGGAAACAATGTTGTTTAAACCATAGTAATGGAAGAGAGGGTTAGTATGCATGAGAGAGTGAGTCTTTGGAAGGATGTCTTTGTGGATTTCAATTCACCCAATATCTCTATTCTTAGCCCAAAGCTATACAAAATGGATGTGGGGAATGTCTAAATGCATGTTATTTTAGCTTGATGTGACTGAAACGTTTCCCTAGGTGTTTCCCTAGACGTTTTGGTGTTGACTGAAACGTTTCCGTAGGTGTTTCCATGCTGTTTCGAATATCCCGAAATGTTTCGGAAGGAAAATGTGTTTCCGTTGTTGCAACTATGCTTGCTGAAATGCCGGAATACCTGTGGAGGGGTGTTTCGGGGAGTTTCCCACATTTATGGTAGGCTTAGACTGCTTCTATGTACATGTTTCGGTTCTTGATAGGGGAGGACATACACTAATAGCATTTGGCATTTCCAAATCTGATCATTGCCCAGTGGTTTTATATATGAAAGATCCAAGATGACATGGCTCTACTCCTCATGTGCATATTCTGAAATGCCGGAACACTTGTGGAGGGGTGTTTTCGGGGAGTTTCCCACATTTATGGCAGGCTTAAACTGCTTCTATGTTCATGTTTCGGTTCTTGATAGGGGAGGACATACACTAATAGCATTTGGCATTTCCAAATCTGATCATTGCCCAGTGGTTTTACATATGAAAGATCCAGGATGACATGGCTCTACGCCTTGTGTGCATATTCTTAACCATTTCTACTCACATGCAGAGCTTTCGTGGGCAGGTGATAGATGTATGGAGGTCTCGACTTTTTTGATGGCCCAGATAGTGTGGCTTCTACATTGCAGCGTGTTAGTAATTTTTACCATAGGATGGCCTTAGGAGACAAGAGGTCATTGACCATGAGAGGGCTTTCAGACGTAGGCTATCAGCTTTACAGAGGGAACATGAAAAGCACACAGATCCCCAATGGATTGGAGATACTTCATGTATTGTTAGGACTGAGCTTCAGTACTCTCTGGAGTAGAGAGTGGAGTATCGTTACCAAGCCCAGGCATCATTTTAGACTTAGATGGGAGGTAGATGCAATAAACACTACTATGGCCCATCGCATAACAGAGAAAGTGTCAGACACTTGCAAGATACCCAAGGCACACTTCACTCGGATCCTGCTATGGTGAGGCAGATTGCCTCTTGACTTTTATTGTTGGCTTCTTACCGTTGAGCCCCATAACCCCCAGAGGAATAAGCACGTCACAAGGTTTGGGCTACTTTGCATCAGATGGTCACTGAGGACATTTGTACTTCACTTGATGCCCCCTTCTCTAGCAGAGAACGTGTTAAGAGAGTTGCAGGATACTCAAGGCACACTTCACTCAGATCCTGCTATGGTGAGGGATTTGCCTTTGACTTTTATTGTTGGCTTCTTACCGTTGAGCCCCATAACCTCCAGAGGGATAGAGCACGCCACAAGGTTTGGGCTACTTTGCATCAGATGGTCATGGAGGACATTTGTACTTCAATTAATGCCCCCTTCTCTGTTGAGCAGTTCAAGGACAAACTCCATGCATTACCTCAAGGTAAGTGTCCAGGGGATGATGGCCTCTCTCCCACCATTTTCATGACATTTTGGGATGATTTTGGGGAGCATATCACTATGGCCCCTGAAGAAATGTGGAACACGGAGTATGCCTTCTTCTCTTATTGAGAGTTTTATTCACGGTATCCCAAATGGTGGTGATAAGATGAATATTGGTCAATGGAGGCCTATGACATTGCTTGGGACTGCAAACAAAATACCTTCCAAGGCACTAAACATGAGGTTGTAGCATAGTGACATGGGACGGGGGGAACGGACCCTAGGGACGGGGAACGCTTGGGACGGGGGCGGGACGCCCGCGGGACGGAGGGACGGGGACGGCAGCCAGACAGCGCAACGGGGACGCCGGGAACGCGTCCCGGGAACGTTCCGGGAACGGCGTTCCCTGTCCGTACGGGGACGGTCAAACTGACCGTTGCGCAGTTTTTGACCGTTGGGCGGGGCTTCAACGGTTGTCTCTCCTAGCCGTTTGGTGATGCGCAACTCCTCCTCAAGGCTGAAGCTCTCCCACATGGCTCCCCTTCTTCTATATAAGAGACCTCCATGCTCTCCTCAAGCCATCTCCTCTCCAAGCTCTCCCTCTCCAAGACCCAAGGCTCAAGGCTCAAGCTCTCCCTCTCCAAGCTCTCCTTCTCCAACATCCAAGCTCTCTCTCTCCAAGCTCACCCTCTTCAAGCTCTCCTTCTCCAACATCCAAGCTCTCCCTCTCCAAGCTCACCCTCTCCATTGTCCAAGCTCTCCTTCTCCAACATCTCCATCCCAATTCTCCATCTTGACTCTTTCTCAAGCTCTACCATCCATCTCAAGCTCTACTCTAGTCTCTATCACTATGGCATCCTCTTCTCAAACCCCTTCCTCTCCTCAACCCGGGTCCGCCGCCGCCTCCACCACTTCAACACCCGCTCCATCACGAAGAAGGAGGCCCGCCGTACATCGATGGAGTTGGTGGGATGAGGTAGAGTGCTCACAATACGGTCAAGGGGGTGGTTCAAGACCATGGGTATGTAAGCTTTGCGGCTACAAGCGAACCGGCGGTGCCCACAAAGTGCGTGCTCACTTCTTGCATGAGCCCGGCAACGAAGTGCAATTTTGCAAGGAGGTTTCGGCCGAGAAGAAGAAGGAGCTCCTTGAAAAGCTTGTGGTTTATGAGGCGGCCGAGTTGGCAAAACGCAATCCTCAAGTGGCCGTCGACCCCACATCCTTTGTGAGGACATCAACGCCGCATGTACCTCGTTCATCAAGAGAGGCATCCGCTTCCCGGGGACGCCAAAGTACGCTTGATGAGAATTGGAACCCTCAATTGAAAGAGGAGGTGGACATGGCGGTGGCACGATTCTTCTTTCATGACCACATAGCATTTCGGGCGGCACGGTAAGTCCTTGGCACTATGCTCATGTACTATTCAAAATTCAAATATCATGCTCTAAACTTTAAACTTTAAAGACTAAAACTTAAAAGACTAAATGATGGTAAAAATCTGAATTTTGTTTGTGTTTTGCATATGGTGTTTTGGATAGATCTCCATACTTTCGGGCCATGTGCAAATTGATAGCGGAGTATGGACCCTCTTATGTTCCCCCCTCTTCGGAGACCATCCGCACCTCTCTCCTTGACAAGGAGAAGGCAAGCGTGGAGGTGGCGGCCAACCACATGAAAGAGCAATGGGCTGAAAATGGTGTTACCCTCGTCGTTGATGGGTGGAGTGACACTAGAAAGCGCTCCATCCATGGAGTTGTTGCCTACTCACGAGGGGAGACATACTTTGTCGACTCCCATGATGCTTCCGGGACGGGGAAGAGTGCCGAGATACTTGCTGCGGAGTGGGCAACAACACTAGAGACGGTGGGGGCGGAGAATGTCATTGCCATATGTGCGGATGGAGAACCGGCAAATAGGGCGGCGGGGACAATTCTCCAAGCAACTTATCCTCGCATCACCGTGTGCTTTTGCATGGCCCATTGCCTCAACAACCTTATCAAAGACATAGGGGCCTTGGATTGGGTTGCACCTGTCATTGAGGGTGCCAACAAAATAGTGACCTTTGTCCTCAACCATCACAGGGTGCAGCACGAGTTTTCCAAGAAGTCAAGCCTCTCTCTTCTTAAGTATTCCGAGACGAGGTTTGCATTCAACTTTCTCATGCTAGGCCGCTTGTGTACATGTAGCGGGGCATTGAGGGGACTCTTCCTCAATGATGAGTTTGCACGCACTTCAGAGGCTTCCACGACGGTCGGCAAATTTTGCAGGGAAAGGGCGGATGATGCGGCATGGTGGGAGGAGGCCAAGGCGCTTGTGGAGATGGTGCAACCGATTATTGATCTCCTTAGGGTGGTGGATTCCACTCAACCATGCATTGGCAAAGTGTATGAGGCAATGGATCGCATGACAGAGAAGCTAAAAGCAATGTTCAAAGTCAAGCCTCACTATAAACAGGTCAAATCCCTATGTTTGAAAAGGTGGCAAGCCTACCACTCTCCCCTCCATGCTGCTGCCTACATTGTTGATCCTGAGTTTCAAGGCAAAGGGCAACACAAGGACAAAGAGGTGAGCAAAGGCCTTCGACAAACCTTGGATCGCCTTTACACTAGTGAGGAGGATCGCCGCACAATCAAGGACCAATTGCAGATTTATAGAGAGAAGCGGGGGGCTTTTGGTTTGGCAGATGCACAGGCGGACCGCTTCAAGGTAGGGTCTGCACTTTGGTGGGAGGATTATGGTGCGGAAACTCCAAAGTTGCAGGAATTTGCTGTGCGCGTACTCTCACAGGCTTGCAGTAGCAGTTGCCTAGAGCAACTCTGGTCAGTTTATAGCCACATTGCCTCTAAGAAGAGGAACCGCCTTGGTGTACAGCGTGCAAATGATTTGGTGTTTGTCAGTGCCAACTTGCGAATGCTTTGCAAGGGCTTGACAAAGAAGGCAGATCCTTTCACCGAATGGGAGCAGGCACAGCAGGACCCACATCTCTCTGATCAGCAGAGGGCCGAGATTTTAGAGGAGCTTGAGGTTGTGCCCGAGGCATGGTCCCCCCCACCTCCCCCTCCCCTCCCACTTGAGGACCAGCCTATGGAGGACTTCACCGAGGAGGTCACGATTGATCTTCACCCTTTTCACCCTCTTGCCTAGTCTCTTGACTCTTGAGTCTTGTATCTTGGCACTTAGTCATTTTGCCTTGAGTGTACACCCTCCTTGGGCCTTTCATTATGCCATTTGGCATTTTTGTTTAGATTGATCATTGTACACTCACTTTTGTTTATCACGCCATCGGCGCCCCATTATAGTTTTTTGCTAATACGACTATGCATTTCTCCTCTTTTTGGTGCAATTTTGTGCTTAATGTCTTGGTTTCTAAGTGTAAATCAAGTGTGTTAAAAAAAATTGCAAAAAAACAATCGTTTTCAGATTGCCGTTTTTTCCACCGTCCCCGGGACGGCCTTTTGCCCCGTTCCCGTCCCGTTCCCCGTCCCCGTCCCCGTTCCCGTTCCCCGTCCCATGTTTCTATGGGTTGTAGCCTGTATTGCAGGATGTGATTCATGACACGTAGAATGGGTTCCTTCAAAGAAGAAACATCTTTGATAATATCTTCTCTTTTGGGAGGCGGTTGAATGGGCCAAGGAAACCAACCAGCTCCTAGCCATCTTATTACTGGACTTTGAGAAACATATGATAGAGTTGATTGCTTGAAGGAACTCTTAGATGTATGGGATTTTCTCAGGATTGGATCAGAGGTGTTTCATGCTTGTATCGAAATGCTCACAATAGTGTGCCCGCATATGATGGTACAGGTGATCGCTTCTCTAGAGCTCTTGTTCTATGCGAGAGGGATGCTCCCTAGCCCCCTTGTTATATCTTATTGTTTTCCCAAGCTATGAGCATCTTTCTTTGCTCCAGTGTATCTTTCTTTGCTCCAGTGTTGGAGTTTCCAGTTTGAGTTTGCCCTTGCCCTTGCATAGTGAGGATGAGCTTTTGGAATGTGAGCTTGCTGATGATACAGCTATGTTCCTCGATTGCCCTTGCATAGTGAGGATGAGCTTTTGGACTGTGAGCTTGCTGATGATACTGCTATGCTCCTCGAGGCGTCACATGTTTATGTTCCTTTCGGATTGCATTGGAGGAGTTCTACCTGGTTACAAGGGCTCTCATTAATTGGCATAAGTCAATTGGTTTTTGGATTAGTGACTTGCAAAGAGTCAATTGGGGTGGAGAGCTCGGGTTTACTTGGATTGATAGAAGATGATGTATTGCCAAATATTTGAGGTGTCAAGTTGGGGTTGATATATCACTTGCAGAGCAGTTTGCACCAATACTTATGAGCATTAGGAAGAAACTTCTTCATTGGAGTTCTAGGAGATTGGATCTAGCCTCTAGAGCCTTGTTGGTTAACCAAGTAGTGCCTCCCTCAGCTTGGTTTATTGCCTCATGTTAGTGCTTCTCTCATGGATATGCATTGGCCAGCTGTGGAGATTGGTTTGTAACTTTCTGTGGTTAGGTTGACCTTCAGCGTGATATTGTGACCCATGGGTCCTTGTGCTTATGGGTATTTGGTGGATGTCCTATTAGATCTCTTCATTGGGATCCTGCTGATTTGAGTGGGAGTGGATTGATGGAGCCAATCCTATGAAGAGTCAACCTTTTTTCAGCTACGATAGTGTCCATAATGCCAAACTCCTTTTGCTTTGACAGTTTCAGAGGACTTCTACGCTCAGGCCACACTAGGAGATTTATGACATCACCCCAATGATTCAAAGGAGATTTTGGCAGAGACCTCGGTACCCATATAGGAGGAGCCAAATCTCCCACTTTCGTTGGTTATTCTCACATGGTGGCCTTCCCATTAATCATTGGAGGGCTATTTTTGGAGTAGACCCTGTTGGAGAATGAACAAGCGGAAGCATAAACAAGACAAGAGAGAGAGTGAAGAGAGCTTGTGGACAAGATCACCTTTTATATTAGCTTGAAGCTTTACAATGGCAATAGGCCAGCAAGAAAATGTTGAACTTGTGCAAGGGAAGTGGATGAAATAGTGAATAATGGGAGAACTCTTTATATAGTGCATGAGTGAGCTTCTTTATATAGTGCATGAGTGAGCTGGCTGACTACTCACAAGACAAATAAATAGGAGAAAATGCATAAAATACCCAATTAATGGTACAATCCCAAAACACTGAGATGCATAAATTATAACACCCCCGCTGCAGCTCATCATAGTGTGCAAGAGTCGGAAAGAAGATAAGCCGATGAAGATGCAACCGTGGACCCTCCAGCACCACGAATACTGGAATCACCTCGGGGAGAGCATCCACCAACCGGTTTCCTCGAAACAAAAATGCCACCACGAACAACAAGGGCCTTTGCTTGGCCACGAATTCCCACACAAGTGTGTAGTGAACTCCAAGAATAGATGATGAGCTGCTGGACACACCGCGCCCATAATCCCGAAGGGTGGACGGAACATATCACGTCCCAAAAGCCTCGAACAATGAACTCGGAACAGATCCAGTTCATAATCTCTGCTATACAAAAGATAACCATGTCCTTCTAGATGTCTACTCCAAATCACGGTATGCACCAGTAAGTGGAGTTGTAATTAGTCTCCTCTCCTGCCCAGAAGCCTCCTCTGGCAGGAAGCACATGGGGGAAAACTGCATGTGTACTAGAGAAGTACACCATCTGGGTTCTCTTGAGCCAGAAGTGCGCTGGGAGCCCTAGAAGTGGTACTAGAATTTGTATCACTATCTTGTGTCATGTCTTTGCCTTTTCTCTGAGATGAAGCTTTTCCCTTGGTCTTGTCCTTCTTGGACAAACAATTCAGTCCTCTTTTCTCGCAAGAGAAGCAACGACTCCGACCTTTCTTCTGAACCTAGGAAAGTGCTTGGTCAGAACTGTTGACTGACACCTTCAACTTACCTTGTGAGACAAGAACGGACTCTTCCTCCAATAGTAGGGAGCTAAGATCATCAAATTCAATTGAGTGGATGTGACCTGGCAGCGCAAAGATCGAGAAATCACATCATAGTCCGGGGAAAGCTTGGTGAAGATAAGTGCAGCCTGTTGAGAAGAGAACAAAGCAGCACCCAAAGCCAGTATTTGGTCATGGATAACCTTGGCCTTCATTAGGAATGACTGCGTGGAACTACCTTCAAGAAATAACAAACTGTAGAGCTGTCCTTGCAAGGTAACTGCCCTCATCGACGAATCTCGAGCAAAGAGATCCTCCAATTTAGGCCATACCTGATGAGCACTGGTGAGAGTTTGCACTGCCGGTGAGACCTCCTCTGTGATGGTCCGCGCAAGCATAGAATGTGCCTTTGAGTCTCAATTCTCCCAGTCTTGTAATTCTGTAGCAAATTCATCCTCCTGATCCTGTGTCCACCGCCTAGAGTTTTGAGGACGCTCGGGCTTCCTTTTAGTGCCCTGAACAATATCCCACAAACCCTTGTGGATGAACCAGATCTGCATCTGAAGCTTCCAATGGGCATAGTTGGGTCCTTTCAACTTGTCGTCCTTGTTCGTACAGGGGGGAGCCATATCCACAACAACGAGAAATACAGATCTCAGCTCTCAAAGACTTCTCTCAAGTGCTTTCCAATGAAGTGAGGCTCCAGAACCAATCAGCCCCCTCTCAAACCTGAGAGAGGAGGAGGCTGGACAGCAGCAAAACAGTCCAAGAAACCACTGGGAACCTCCTACCGGAAGGGCAGGGACTCGTGGAGGAAGGAGGAGATGTACAGCCACTTGTTTGGCAACTCCATATGCAAGAGAACTCAACAATGACTAATGCCGGAGCAGAATTTGCAGCCAAGACTCCAACGCTTGCCTTTGTAGAAGAAAACGCAGCCAAGTACCTGGCCGGCTTGCCTCCGTAGGAGAAAATTCAAAACACAGCCAACAAACTGGCCGGCAGCAAGGGAAGGGCTGGCTGGACCAAAAAAGGTAGCCACTGTTTGGGACTGATCTGCAGCCAGGAGGAGCTAGGGCAGAAAACGCAAGGTACAGATGAGAAGGCGGGCAGATTTGCAAAAGATGGAGCAGCCTGAATGTAAGTAAGTGATACCATGTTGGAGAATGTACAAGCGCAAGCATAAACAAGACAATAGAGAGCTTGTGGACAAGATCACCTTTTATATTAGCTTGAAGCTTTAGAATGGCAATAGGCCAGCAAGAGAATGTTGAACTTGTGCAAGGGAAGTGGATGAAATAGTAAATAATGGCATGAGTGAGCTGGCCAACTGCCTCTAGGGCTGGCCGATTGCTCATAAGACAAATAAATAGGAGAAAATGCATAAAATTCCCAATAAATGGTACAACCCCAGAACACTGAGATGCATAAATTCTAACAGACCCGACCTACGCCAGATGCATGGTGGCTTCTAAGATAGTGCAACATTGCATATGGGGGTGTAGAGCTGCTCAGAGGATTTGGGGTTTTATAGCTTAGCTTCATGTGCAGATTGAGGAGAGTTACCATTTATGTTACTTTGGGATGCATAGAGGCTATTGAGGGCATTCAGATGTATGACACTCAGTGCATTTGTACTATATGGGGAGAGATTATTCACACTCTTATGGCCACGTAGGCTTGTATACAAGGACCATTGAGATCTGCGCAAGCAAAGTTCATTGTTTTCATGAGGGAGTGGGATCAAGGGATCTTTTTCTCATCGACCCCCACAGGACTCTCTTGGCACCTTTGTGCCCCAGATTGGTTGAGATCACCCTACATTTTGTGATGAGGTCTTTTGTTGTTCTGGCTTCTGTGGTTTTTATGGTCTATTCATACTTATAGAAGTCTCCTTACTGAAACAAAATTCTAGAATTTCCAGTCATAATATACATTGAAGTGCTGAAGTGTTGGTTGGCATATTAGTTAAGAAGAGTCAATATTAATGCAAGAATGGTATACATTTTTGTTAAGTTCTGAAATTGAACTCCGATTGAATTTTACAAATTTAGAAGACCTAGGGATTGAGTTATTGGGGAAAGTTGTTAGGGGTTGGCTTGTCCCTCATAGAGATGATCTATGAAAGGGGGAATTGTGCATAATCCTTGGCATGGGATGGCCATGGGGTGTAGTTAATATCTCATGGGTCATGCTAGTCATACTATAGTTAGCAAATGGAGAGTTAAAATTATAATCCCATAAAAGCAAGGTTAGTGAGTGACAGGGCATGCAGCTTATATTAATGATTGGTGGTGCATATGCCCTTGGTAGTCATTTGGTCCATAGTCCAGAGGCTTTGTAGCTCCAACTGTTTCATGTTCGGGGGTAACTGGAAGCACTTGGGCTTATGGTTTGGTTGGTGGGTTGTCAGTTGCTTTGAGTGGATGCGTGTGCATTAGTTTTGTGTTCTGGAGGCACAGCAAATCTACAGGATGCAGCATAGGTCTGCCCCTGCACCTTGTTTGTCACCTAGGGGCAGTAGCCTAGGCCATTGAGATGTGGTGTGCCATATGCTATGAAGAGGATGGCATCCGAGTAGTTTCATGCTTGGATCCGCATTGGATCATTGCAGTAGGGGCTGGATGATTCTCCCTAATACTTGAGGACCCCCTCACACAGTGGGATCTCAGGTGGCAGACACGTTCAAGGCAACTCTTGTTCTATGGAGGACAGGGAAGCATCTTTTATGCACATTTGGATCTTGGTTCCTTTCTTTACTGGAGGTACAGAGGCCCTTCCATGTTATACGCCCCGGTGGTTCTTCCCCCTAATGTGTAGTCTTCCTTTGCCGAAATGACAATCCATGAAGCGGGCACCTTCCCTTATCTCAGATTTCTGTCTCAAACGAGGATTGTAACCAGTTCCTTTTATGTATTTTATACTTTTTACTACTAGGCTTTTTTTTTTGTTAGGAGAAAATTTTAAGCAATTGAAAAATGCACAGATCAGGTGGAAGCACTAAGTTTCTCTTTTTTATATCTTCTGTCTGCTCAGGTATTTTCTCACATTTTCTTGTGTTTTGTTTATATAATTAATAGGTCTTTGAAAAAAATGCAACTAAAGACAAGGTTATCATGGTAGCGGCAAGGGCATGCAGAATTGAAAACCAAGATGCAATAGACTCGGCCATTATCAACTTGCTTCCAAGTCCCAAAGAGGTAATGCTTCAAAATATTTGCATTTGATATAGGAATACATGCATCTACAAATGTAACCCCCCACCCCACAACACACATGCGTGCGTGCACACACAGACAAAGGGATACAATCACACACTAAGTGTTAATTGACCATGACTGAGTTGTTGCTAATGTGCTTGAACTTATGCAAGTAAATTTTAAAAATGTTGATTTTGGAAACTGCATCATCAATTGAAAAAGTGAACACCAAAAAAACAGATTTTTGGCTCCCTGTACTGCTGCGGAACCCCCCTCCCTCAGTAATAAAAAATAGGAAGAACCACACCTAGTGCAACCACCCTCAGTAATAAAAAATAGGAAAAACCACACCTAGTGCAACCACCCAAGGTAGGCATCTTAGGACACAAAGATCAGATGTACAAGCTCTAGGATAAGCTCTAGAGGAGACTTAGCTTTGTTTCCGCTCTCTTGTAGAAAGGTCTATCAATGTTGCTTCCCAATTATACAAGCTCTAGTATAAGCTCTAGAGGAGAGTTAGCTGTGTTGCTGCTCCCTCTTCTAGAAAGGACTTTCAATGATGCTTGCCCATGCTTTCCCAATTATACGAGCTTCACATGCATCTGACATCTCTTTTAGTGTGCGCCTCTTGCTTTTAGCCCTTCTGGTGATAGTGATGTGATAGTGATAGTGATAGTGATATTCACCACGCTCCCCCTCATCAGCTTGCTGGGCACTTCACCTTGCCTGCCATTCACCTCGCTCCTCTCCTCTCTATGCACTTCTCCTGGGGCACAGTTGCTTGAGCCACTGAGGCTGAGGTCGCCATGGCATACGAGGAGTATGGTGGTGGTTGGGGGGGGGAGTGGTGACTTGCCTTACAGGTCTCTTATTACTGCATCTCCGCTGCATGGCGTATTTGGAGAGCTTGCTGTAGTGAGGCCATCAAGGGCACCTCACCTCGCCAGTGGAGTCCATATGGAGCATCTGACTCGATATCATTTATACCCTCCGTGGACATTTGGGGAAGCTTCAAGGTATAGCTCCAATCGCATGCAGAAGTGCTGTGAGGCCTTTGTGTAGATTTGGCGTCATGGTCCCTTTCGCACTTAAAATGGAATGTGGTAACCGAAGCAAGTCGCAGAGCCAGGCGCTCGAGGAGCAAACCCCGTTAGGAGGACACCCAACTCTGCCATTTAGGATATCTGAAGAGGTGCCTAAAGGTGTTGGGGAAGGTGTCCGGTGCACATTCTACTTTCCCGGCGCCAGGTTCACAAGCTCTTATGAAGCCGCCAAGAACAACACAGAAAGCCACAAGTTGATTGATGAAGGCAACCTTGCCTTGGCAGAAAGCTTCTCATGAGCAATCCTCAACTCGCAGGGTCGCTTCCTGGAGTTTTCAGTGGCATTCAATGCTATGCTCGGCAACCTCGTGGGCTACGTGATAGAGTTCATAGAAAGACAAAGTGAGCAGACAGATTTGGCCCAACAGGCACTCCTAACCATGCCGAGCTGGAAACACAAAAAATGCTGCTGTTGCACTTAATGACAAGGTGTAGGTACAAGTTCTCGAGGCCGACTCCAAGATCTGCCACGTAGAGTGAGAGAGCTTATGCATACAAAGGGTTGAAGGGGCCAGAACAGCCAGGGCACAGATCCATGAAGAGCTCACAAGGGCTACTGCTACACTGCCAGTCAAGTGGCAACCACTAGGCTCTGATGCGCCAACTGCCACAGAAAGAGAGCGATCTTTCGAGGCCAAAAACTGCCCCACATCCTCAACAAAAATCTGAGAGAAACTGAGGAGGGAGGCTCTGAGACTACCACCAGCGCCCCATTGCTACTGGAATTCCCTCGATCTTGGGCATCCAAATCCTCTGGCTGAGCCGTGTGCGTTGTTGTATGCAAAGAAACGGGTGTCGGGAGTCTCCTCTCTACCAAAGGGGTCGTGCCATGTCCTCTCCCTTGGATTCCACTAAAGTCAGGTGAGAGGGCGGCCCTTCCATAGCCACAACCGCCAGAATCCCTCTTTGGCCACCTTGGTTGGTGGAGGGTCAATGTGCCAACTATGCTCATGGAACCCTATAACCCGCACCCTCTGCAAGGTGTATCCACTAAAATCCTCCAAAGGGGGCTCTGCTCTGTGGAGTTTGCCATGCGGTCTGATAGAGAAGGTGAGGAGGGTGGAGCTCTCATTAGCGCCATGGACAACCAAGGGTATGTCATGTATGGTGAACACACCCGACCACTGTGGGGGGTGGGGGGGGGGGTGTGGAGGGTCCAGTTTGGGGGCAAGCCACTCCGGGGGGATGGAAGAATTGATGCCACTCCGGGGGATGGAAGAGTCGATATCGAGGCTAACTCCGTCCTTGCTCCGTATACCACTGAGGCTCCTCTCCAAGGCCTCCCAGGAAAGCTGTCTGAAAAGAAGCCGATCATCGAGTGATCGCATTGGGCCCATAGTGAAGGCTCCCCGCTACACTTGTGGGTGGGCCCCCAACATATGACCATTGGGTAGACGGACCAAGGGATTCCATTTCAAGGACTTACAGAGGTGCTCCTCTAATGAAACTGGAATGAAGGGCCGAGGTGGTCGGAAGGTCACAGGAGGCTGGCTGCAAATTTATTCTCGAATGCTGGGCTAAAGCCACGAGCCCGCATCTCCGTGAAAATCCATCTCTAACTCTGTGGCCAGGGACCTCCCAAAATGGGGGTGCGGGCGGAGATATGGACAGGAGGAAGTTCTTCCAGGGCTCGCATGCCTCCCAATTTCTGAAAAAAGTCCTTGAACTATCAACTTGCCCAAAAGGACTCGGCTTTGGATAGAGGGGTCGATGATGCCCAGCCCCCCCCCCCCCCCCCCCCCCCCCTGTGTCGAGGTTGAATGCTCAATCTCTAGGCCACCTTGGCTCACACAAGCCTTCCATCGCTACCAGCCCAAAGAAAAGTGGGGATCAACCGTTGAACCTGACCAATGCAAGCCTGGTCGAAGGACCTAGCAAGAGGCGGTAGCGAGCAAAACTTGGTTCGCCACCACGACCTGACCAGCTAAGGAAAGCCTAGCTGAACTCTAGTATAGCAACTTCTTTTGAACCTTCAGAAGAAGGGGGGCTAGCTATTGCTCTGGGGATATATCGATACCGACATGACATCCAAGATAGCAAACAGGAGTGCCGCTCAGGATCCATTGAAAAGCCTCAACTGCCCTCCAAGTCGGGGCGCCCACACGACTTGTGCCAGTTGATTTATGCGCCAGATGCTCAACAGAAGATCTCAATAGCATCAACGAATTTGTGTAGATTTCCCCATCTCTTGTGTGGAGAGAAAACTGCTCATGGCCCCAGAAACAAACAATGTTTACAAGGCTTCATGGATTAGGAGTCCTTCTCTGCATGATTGTTCTTTCCACAGATGGAAGGCCATAATCTCATTGAAGGTAGCTTTGAAGCCCACCTTCTATGAGATCCCGACGAAGAAATAAGGAAACAAGAAGCCTATCCTCTCTTGAACTAAAGGGGCTCAACACGAAAGTCCGGAGAGCGGGGGGACCACCTCTCTAGTATGCCGCCAAACCTGCTCACGTGCATCCATCACCGAGTGGGAACCCGTGAGTAGGGAACAGAAGAAATCCATGGCAATGGCTCGCACTCGAGTGGGATCAACAACTATGGAACCATCTTGGCCTCGCAATCTGCGGATACGATCAATGACTTGTGTGGGCCTGAAATCTCTGGTGACTGTCTCCCGCTTGGGTCCAAAAGGAAGCTCTGTTGGGAATCAAGGTCTTACCTGTGCATGTGAACCACCTCTTAGAGGGGTCACAATAATATCTAGATATTTGTGTGATGTGACATAAGCAATGATGTCAAGAGAAGAACCTTTGGGTCTGTACTTTAATTGAAATAAACACACAACTATCCCATCAATGACTTGTGCAAGTCTCCTTCTTTAGAGTGTGTTCTAACTTCTAACACACTCTCTCTTTAAGCTTTCTGTGTCTATACTTTAGCTTCAGCCCTGCTTGTTTATCAGCCTCCATAGCCTGCAGCTCAAGCTCCACCGTATCCAACATGGTATCAGAGCACGGTTCTATCCTCCCAATGCTGCCCGCCATTGCATTCTATTGCAACCCTTGCCATCTGATGCGCATGGTGCTGCCCCCATCATCTATGCGCTGCTGTCCACCACCAAGAGGCTACTGCCCATGAAGCTTTCCCTGGCCGTACCTGCTATTGTGCTGCAGCCTGACCTAGAGAGAGAGAAGAAGAATAGTCCAGGCAAGCACCTGCAACTCGACATTTTGCAAAATCAATACAAAGGTACAAATCAAATACAAATTCCATTGCTAAGGTACGTTTGGGGCTTTTCATCATTTCGACAGAGCAATATTGGGTATTTCTCTTCTTTTGTAAAATCTTGCTAAATCAGAGCATTAAACCCTAACATTTCATCAATTTTCAAAATTGAGGATGCATTCCTTGCATTAAGATATTGCTATAGTCTTCTATAGCATCATTATTCCAAAATCTTAAAATTTGAAATCCTAATTCCAAAAACCCTAATTTTTGGGGCATTGTCTGTAAGGGACTAGACACTGACATTGGATTCCATCCTTTGTGAAGAACTTCCTGTCATTTTGCCTAAAATAACTTCCCATTTGCTGATTGAGAACTTTGATGGAGAAAACTTCCACACATGGCAGGCAAAAGTGAATATTGAAGGCGAAGATAAGATGGAAACTAAGGGATCAAAAGAGCCCTTGGCCTAATACCCCTTGGCCTCTCTGACAATTTTATCCATCATGTAGTAGATCTCCCAACATCCAAAGAGGCCTACGAAGCATTGGATAAACTCTCCGACCTTAGGATAAGAACTCTAAAGTTTCATTGCAAAAAGAGTTTTATGGACTCATTGTGCAACCACATGAGAACTTTGACGCTCATGTAAACAAAATGCAGTCCCTCATGAACTAGCTTGCTGCACTCAAAGCAAAAGTGGAGGAAGATGTGGTCGTATTTGTGTTGATAAAGTCAATGCCAGACGAATCTCATTACCACTTTGAAGAACCTGCCTAGTCTTACCTTGGAAGGGGTCGTAACCTCCTTCACGAAGAAGAACTACAAAGGTATGAAGTGTTCCCTTTGTGGTAGGAACAACCATGCAGAGAAGGACTGTTACTCAATGAGGCCGTGCAAACATTGGTGGAAAAACAACAACAAAAAGTACTGCTTCCACAAAAAGGAAGATACCAACATCATTGAGGAGACAAGCTTTCCACAAAGGAAGCAAACTATTGTATTTATCCTCGAGATAGTATGAGGTAATCCCGAGAGGAGAGGGGGGGGGGGGGGGGGTTGGTTGTTGGGAATCGAGGTATTACTTGTGCATGTGAATCACCTTTTAAAAGGGCTCACAAAAATATCTAGATATTTCTTGTGTGATGTGACATAAGCAATGATGTTAGGAGAAGTACCTTTGGGCCTATAAAGGTCTTGTACTTTCATTGAAATAAACACACAACTATCCCATCATTGACTCGTGCAAGTCTTTCTCTCTAGAGTGTATTCTAACACTCTCTCTCTTTACGCTTTCATTCTCTATGCTTTAGCTTTAGCCATGTTTGTTTATCAACCTCCATAGCTTGCAACTCAACCTCCACCATATCCAACAAGCTCTACCATGGAACCTGTACTCCACCCTCTACTCCTCAAATGGAGCTAAGCTCTACATGGGTTGCAACCAACTGGGTCTCAATCCATGGGCTATCCTGGGTACTCTCCTGAAGCCACTGCAGGGAGGCAAGGCTCTAAGGGATTCTCCTCTCTTGCTCTTTGAAGTGAGTCAGTTTGCTTTGTGTGGCTTCCTGCAACAAACTGTTGATCACTCTAAGGCTTGTGTCTAGAAGTCCCTGCGGGGTAACCAGTTAGGAAATCAAGACTCTCCCAATTCTCCTCAATCTTGCTGCAAAGTTTGGAATCGTGTATGAGGCTGTTTGGGATCATGTCGGTCCTGTCTCCACGGGTCCTTGGAGAAACTAGTGTGCAAGAATACCAACCATGCCACCTCGTCCATAAGAATACCTATAAAAAAGGTCGGGACCTGTACTTGTCTTGCATCTCAAGAAGCACAGGCTCCTAGCTACGTCCAAATTGCATTAAATGCCAAGGGTAGTGTCCCCTCAAAGCTAGAATTAGCTCCTCCCAGGCCAAGTATTCCGTGCTTGAAACTGTGGTTGTGCCACCTTAGGGTTTGTCCTTGGTCGTCTGTAACATGTTAAAATCACCACCCATGCACTAGAAGTCTTGTGCGTGAGGGACTGACGGACGGTGCTACAAAAAGTGGCTCTGCCTATTGCGGAGTTTGGTGCATAGAGGTTTAGGAAGTCCACTCTTTTACCTAGTGACAATGGTGCGTGAATCAATCACTACAGTTAAGAGCTTCTCTTTGATACAAATGAATACCCTACCTTGGATCTCGGAGGGGCCAAAACCATGGGACCAAAAGGTGTGACTCCTACCCTAAAGAATCTTGCTGCAAGGGCGGGTACGACTCCTGGATTGATGATACTTGTGGAGGAAGGGAATGTCAATAGGTCCGTCAACTATGGTTATGTGAAGCTCCTCTCTGAGGATCACGCCCTCTACAAGCAGTGCGGTCCTCCCAAACCTTGAATGTTTCCATGACACAATCTGCATAATTAAGAGCGGTGGGTGGCGGAATTGTTGGAACAGCCCTCGTCTTGAAGAGTCTTGGGCGTGGGTTTTGGATGGAGAGTACTCACAATTTGTCTTGGGGCAAAGCCTCGCCAAGATCGTGGAGATGATGTAAGAGCTCTATTGCATGCCTATGAAATTGCGGGGTAGATAGACTCATTGCTTAAGTCCATCCTCGACGCCACACTCAGAGGTAAGGAGAAGATCATCGCGCCACTTGCAGCGGTCGAAGGCTTGGAGTGATGCAAAACCACATAGATATGAATTGGGGCCATTGTTTCCTTGAAGATGCCTCCCTCGACCATGAGGCATTGAAAGAAAATGTAGTCTACAGGCTGCCCCAGAACTTGAGGGGGGCCGCCTGGCGACTCTAGAGGGAGAGGACACACCAGAGAGGTAGTGATGGTCATCTCCACCGACTTAGAGAAATGATGGATCAAGCGGCGAACCGAGCTAGTCTGTTGCCTCTTACCTGGGTCAAGCGGGGGCCAGCGTGTCTGATCGGCCCGTGTACTCAACTCTCTGCAAAATGGAAGCTCCACGGAGGAACTGTTTGTGAAGAAGGTATGCATCTAGATGCGAAGAGAAGGAATCGCTACCGTATGAGCTAGAATTGAAGTGGCGGTGGGGGCGGGGGGGGGGGGGGGGGGATTCTCTCACTCTCTTGATAACTCCACCTATCACCGGGAGAAGGGGAAGATATTTCTTCCTGAGGCCAAGAAAGCAAACTGTAACGGGAAAGCCCAGGACGCCAGCAAGGGGGTCGCATGCTGGGTCGAAGCCATGCTGCCACCTCGCAAAGAAGGCCTAAGCCATACAGAGTGTGACGAGGCTCACTTGCGCGAATCTGTTGATGTTTCCAAAACGAATCAAATTTGATCCGGTAGTATCTGTGCCCCAAAGGATGAATATCAATGATCTTTCTAGGCTTGTCGATGAGGCTAGCTTGCAGAAGACCCTTGAGCTGTCCATGTGCCGGGTGGCTACAAACTAGCTTGCATATCAAGGTGGAGGTGACTATCGCTGCTGCGAGGAGCTGGAGGTTCGCTTTGAAAAATGACGAGTAGAGAGAGGTAGCCTCTGTTAGGGGGTCTTTGGAGCATCTGTGAGGGGAGGTGCACACACGGAGGCAGAGGGGGGCTTGAGCTCAAGCGTGACTACTAACCAATGAAAATGTATCTTATTGGGAGAGTCTATGGTTCTCACCTTGCACGTTTGCAAATTAGAGATTGGCTTCTTGCAGCCCTCCCGTCAAAACTCACTATGCACTTTCGTGATGCACGAGGGTTCTTCCAAGTTGACTTCTACTCCCGTGAAGCCACATCTTAGGCCCTTGCTGGCAGCCCATTTGTAATTTATCAGTCTTGGTCTCCCCCTTCTCTGTCTCACCCTTCTCTCTCTCTATCTATATCTCTCATACACGTGGTTGCATCTATCAGTGCACGCTCCGTTGGGCTTACACCATCCCCCCTTGGCCGGTGGAAATTCTTCTTCTTCAAGTACCAGTTGGACGGGCTAAGGAAAGCAACCAGCCCCTAGCCATCTTATTGCTAGACTTTGAGAAGGCATATGATGGACTTGATTGGGATTTCCTTGAAGGAACCCCTAGATTTATGGGACTCTCTTAGGATTGGCTTAGAGGTGTTTCTTGCTTGTATTGGGAGGCTCATGATAGTGTGCGCGGATATGGTGGTAGAGGTGTTTCATGCTTGTATCGAGATGCTCACAGTAGTGTGCTTGGGTATGGTGGTAGATGTGTTTCTTTCTTGTATTGCGATGCTCACAATAGCGTGCTCGGACCACTTACAGATCTCTCGTTTTGTACGACAGAGGCCTTTGTTTTCTCATTGTGGTCGAGGGCTATGAGCATCTTTCTCCGCTCCATAGGTGGAGTTTCTGGAGTCTACCCTTGCGCAGTGAGGATGAGCTTTTGGACTATGGTCTTGTTGATGATACTGCTCACACATGTTTATGTTTCTTTTGGATTGCATTGGAGGAGTTTCGCCTACATGCAGGGTGGCTTTCATTAATTGGCAGAGGTCTGTTGGTTTTTGGATTAATGACTCACAAAGAGTCAATCTGAGATGATAATGAGTAGAAAATACTAAAAAATGTATATCTAGTAGATCCATGTATGCTGATCAGTTGAAGTGTTGCCCTCTCCTTAGATCAAGTATCTCCGCCATGGGGCTGTCTAGAATGGAGAGGTCGTAGAAGCGACGTAGGCGCCTCCGATGCCGAGCAATAATGGCTCTGATCTGGCGATGGTGAGGATGCTGTGGTCTGGATCCTGGTGGGCGTGGCCGACGAGCATGACATAAGACGACTGCTCTATTAGTGGTGACCCCCTGGGAGCGTGGTCGGTGCTCTGATGGCCCAATGGAGGAGGTATCAAGAGGTGTGTGGGCTGGGTTGCTGGTGGTGGTGCCGAAGAAATCTGTCAGGGTCCTATGTCTAGGTACATCATGGCTCGGTCTACTATCTGCCAAGAGGGTCTCTTTGTCTCTCCTGAGCTCAAGTAGGTACAATCCCAGGCATCTCTGATCCTCAAACTCCATGACCCTGCGTAATGGCCCAAAACCCTCTCATAAGAGGCAGTGATATATATCTCCCTCGGATCTCATAATAGACTGTACATCGGCAAATGTAGTGCTCCGCTGTCTCTGCCTCTTGGTAGCATAGCTGACAAATGCGGTCATCCAAGATCTGATGCACATATCGCCCTATCTCAATCCGCAGCTGGTGTGATGAGGTCCGGATCTGTCCAATGGCACAACATATCCCATGTGATAGGTGTACATCCATGTACGCCAGACGGGTAATAAAATCATCTGGTGAGAGGTGTAGAAAACGGCTCTTGTAATGAGCCATTTTTGTGCCTAAGGGCTCAAGGGGACTAGTCCATGTCCTCTATGTTTCCACTCTGATGATATCCATCCTGATCACGCGGTTTTGCTCTGAGTGGGTGAGATCCAAAAATGGACAATCCAGACTGTACTGAAAGGGTGGTAGTGCCTCTATCCGCAAACCATGTAGGTCAAACCATGATCTCATTTGAGTGTACCAACAATGAGTATCTCCATCCTCATCCAACTGTATGGATGAGGTCAATGCCAATCGGGAGTACCTCTGCTGAGGGAGCTCCCATAGCCGCTGTAAAAAGGTAACTGCCTGGAATAGGGCCTCGGTTACTACTGGTGCGGCACCCAGCTCAGCCCGAACAATCTCATGTGGTACTGACGATTTGCTCCGAATCATGCGGGCAATCATCATAATCAATGGTCTCTCCATTTGCCTCCATCCCTCATCCGTCCCTCTCTGAGATCTATGATGTATGCTGGGCCCCCAAATTGGAGCTCTGTACAGGAGGGTCGGTGTGACAAGCGTATCAAATAGCCACAATTTGGTGCGCGGCTCTTGAAACTGTATGTGTGCACATTGCCTGTCAAGTGCCCCCAAGGCTGCATGTCCTCGAGCTAATCTAGCTGTTGCTGCCTCCTTCAGGGAGAAATGCGGTCCTGTGAAAGTAAATCCCAAGTAGACATATGACCTGACGTACTCAACCGACTCCCCTTGGAAAGTGAACCGAGGCTTTGATCTCGTCACTCATGCCTGTGTGGTGTTAAACACCATAACCTTGGTTTTCCCAAGGTTCACCTGTCAGATCTCTATCCGCACAGAAAGCCTGTAATGCATCCAGGTGTCTTTGTAATCCCTCCGGAGAGTTTGAGATTAGAACAATATCATTAGCATATAACAAGATGGGTATCAACACCCCTGCAAGGCATGCCCCTGGGCCTCCCAATCTGTCTACATAATCAGAGACCGCATCAATGTACAGTCCAAAGAGGGTGGGCGATAGCGGGCATCCTTGCTTCACCCCTATCGTGTTGGTCACCATATCGGATAGTCCGCATGCAGCTCGGACTCTGCCTGTCACAGACTCATTCAAAGCATATATCCCCCACTGCATATCCTCGGGTACCTCAATGTCATGCAATCCGTGCATAAGCTTGGCACGTGGTACGGTATCGAAGGTTTTGCGGAATTCCACAAAGCAGCATTATATCCTTCCTTTCTATGCCTTGCCCTCTTCAATAAGTGCCCGAAGTGTATGTCTTGAAGCTGGCTTGTCCATGTGCTCGATAATGACCATGCCTCTCTGCCTAGCGGCTCAGCTCCGACTCCAATATAGAGCCATATAGTTTGGCCAAGTAAAGACCAATCATGATTGTCCTGTAGTTGCCTAGTACCATGGGGTCCCCACTCTTAAAGAGTGGTACAATGATATGCTTTGTCCAGCTTGCCGGGAAACCCTCACAAATGGCATGATTAAACACATGTACGATGAGCAGAGCCAAAGTGTCGCGCGCATATGAGAAGTGCTCTCCAACTAGCCCATCATGATCTTGTGCCTTTCCATTCTGTAACCTGTCTATCGCATCTAGCACCATCCGCATAGTAAAAAAGGTGCTGCTCCCCGGTCTAGCTCCCAGTGAAGGGGGGGTGGGGGCTGTCCTGGTGCATCATATAGCTCTCTAGCATAAGTATGCCATGCATCAAGTGCAGTAATCGGAGGACCAGGCTGTCTCTCCTGAAACATCTTCCATGCCCTCTTACTGTCCTTCCCAAGGAAGAGTTGGTAGATCTCCTCTCTAGCTTAGCCAGATAGGCTCGTTTCTTCCTCCGCACAAGGCGCTGAAAGATCATCTTGGCCTGTCTATGCGTGTGAGTCCCAATGGCAATCTCACGCTGTAGCTGTGCTCGTGTCTCTAGAGAGAGAGAGAGAGAGAGAGAGAGAGAGAGAGAGAGAGAGAGAGAAGAGAGATTGCACATACTCATAATGTAAGAATGAAGGACCCAAGTACATGCTTCTATAGGCACCAAACCTTATCTTCTGACCTAGACTTGAATAAGGGGTGTTGACACCTAAGAGGGTGTTCACACCACTAATTTCCAAAATATCCAAAATATCCAACACCCCCCCTTAGAGTGATGGGGGAGGCACCTGGAAAGCCTCTAATAGTCCCCGGACTCGACCAATGGCAGAGAAACAAGAGGTGTTCCCCGCTTTAGACTCAGAGGCCAGTAAACATGGCTTAGAGGCTAGTGAGCTTGGCACAGAAGGCTCAGAGGCTCAGCAAGCATGGCTTAGAGGCTTAACAAGCATGGTCTTGGCGAAAGACTCAGAGGCCATTGAAGTTGGCACAAAAGGCTCTCAGAGGCTCAAAGGCTTCACAAGCATGGTCTTGGCGAAAGACTCAGAGGTCAGGTCCTACTTCGGAGACAGAAACAGCCTACATCAGTAAACAAAGCAAATCCCCCCCCCCCCCCCCCCCCCCCACCCCCCCAACAAAAAAAAAAGCAGGGGCAAAGAGGGAATGATGGAGAGGAGCCTTTTATAGAAATGAGGCGTTAGAAAATCCAAAAGGATCGAAAATATATAACTCAGATTTTGGGGGACTTACCCAGGCAGACACTCAACATAAATGAAAACTAAAATTGTGGAAGATTTCCCCCTCGATGCCGATGAAGATCCTTTTTAGGTGTCGTTTCCAAGATTCTGACACTTGATTGTCAAGTGTCGAACACATACTTGCAAAGAAAAAATATGTCACAATGATGCTTGCAATACTCGAATTCATGACTGCGGATGAGAATCCCCAGATGTTTGTTGATAACTCTGTTGCTGCAAAAAGAAAAGGATTGATGTGTGCAGATTCTGATTTTCAGAAAAGCAAGGGGAAAACTACATAAGCTGTAGCAAAAATCTGACAGCATTGTGTAAACCATTTACCTAAATCTTCCCCGTTCTGTGTGTACAAGAAGAGAGGTGCGAAATCTGTTCCCCAACTGTTTTGTCCCACACTGATCACACTGAGAAGAGTCATTTTCAAAATGGTTTTAACGTATAAGTTGTGCGCTTATAATATTCTATCCATGCTTCTTTTTGTTTATTAAAAAAGAAATGCCGGCTGCTTTTCAAAAAAAAAAGGCCCATACTATTAAAAATGAGTGCCAAGGCATCACCTATATAGTGATAATTGTTGTTATAAATAGCTAACTTGCTATAGATAGCCAATAGCCTAGTTTTATTAAATTTTAACCTTAGCCCTTTTCATTTGCCTGCTATCTGCTAATCCTAGGGTCCCGTAACCCTGTTGGATTAGGCTTGCTAATCCGAGGATTAGCTCGAGGTACATAACAAGTGTTGAGGACTCTAGACATATTGTCCAGAGGAGAACCACCACTTTAGTGTGCCGGGCAACCAACCTTGCTACATGGTTACAAAAACCATCTATTTATTCATGCAAGATGTTGGACCCTTGTGGTTATTGATCTGAAAGAGGGGGGGGAGAGAATGTAATGAGACTTACAAGGACATGTTGGCAAAGCGTGGGACCCATTAGCTCGAGGAACATAACAAGTGTTAAGGACTCTAGACATACTGTCTAGAGGAGAACCACCAGTTTAGTGTACCGGGCAACGAACCTTGCCACTTGGTTGCAAAAACCTTCTATTTCTTCATGTAGGATGCTGGATCCATGTGGTTATTGATTTCAAAGAGGGGGGAGAGAATGCAATGAACAAGGACATGTTGGCAAAGCATGGGACCCATTGGAGGCATATGACATCACATCACCGCTTAACGTTGTAAGTGTGAACACTCGTCCATTTGACCAGATTCTTGGGTAGTGGTGGCAGGCCAAAAGACCCAGTGATGTGTAGCATGGGGGTACCATGTGGGCTACAAAAGGCCATAGGATAAACAAGGTGAATGTACTCAATAGACCTTGTGTACAATAAAGTGGGCAGTAGAAAAACCTTGTGTGTCCGGGCACATAATATGTCGTCCTCACCATGGGCCATGCACCTGGCCTCAATATCCACTACCTGTGGGGGCTGGCTCTCTATATTGCTGAATCAAGTCCTGGATTTGGAGCTGAGAGTGGAGAGTCTGGGTTGCCGGGAGCACGGGCATCTGGTTCTTTGGAGGGGCTGTGCTCTCTCTCGGAGGACTCCCTAGGTGTGTATTGTTTGCGAGCCTGCCTGGGGGTCTGGAGGGTGCTCACTCCATGGGGACAACTAGCTTTTCATCCAACAAAAGATGATAAGGGTCTATGTGATAATGGTACTCTATCAATATACATCTATTATGCATGTAATACATACTCTGGATCAGCTGAAAGGAAAGGCAAACTCTATGAATCAAATGTGTAGAGGATAGATATAAGAGCATGAGCCATAAAAAGGTTAAAGCCTCATGAAATTTAGAGATTCGAGGGATGTAGACCTGTACATCTTCGAAGAAGGCATGTTATTGTAGTAGCAGGCGGTGACCTGATGGGTGATGACGGCGTGTTGGTCGGGGAGGCATTGCAGGTGATAGCGAAGGGAGTTGGTCAGGTCAGTACAGCAGGTCATGACGAAGGTGACGGCAGTTGGTCGGTACAGTTGGCAATGACAGCTGGTAGGTACAGCAGGCGCACGGCGATATGTAGCGGAGGGGGCAGGTACAGCAGCACGTGATGGTGATGGCCTGGTTGGCGACAACGGAAGAACCCCACACTAGTGCCACCGAGGGGGGCTGAGTGGAGGGGCAACAGGATTTCGTAGGTGCACACAGGTCCATACACAACAGATTTCGCAGGCGCACACAGGCCCGTCCACAGTAGCTCGAGGGGGGGCAGGTCCAAGCAGACTGGCGGGCAGCTCCGTCCAGGAGAGACCAGCTCTGTTACCAAATGTTGGACAGCCACAACAGGAGAGAGAGAGTGTGTGTTAGGGTTTCATCTTACAACCAAAACAGAGATGGAGGTTGACAGACCAGCTCTGGTACCAAATGTTGGACAGCCACAACAGGAGAGAGAGAGAGTGTGTGTTAGGGTTTCAGCTTACAACCAAAACAGAGATGGAGGTTGATAGAGTACACAAAAGGTGAGAGTGAGAATCAGTGGAGGTGATGGAGGCAACGATTCACATATATCCATCCATCATAATAATATGAAAGTATAAAAAAGCAATAGGTAGAGTGTCCTTTCACACTGAATATCCAAGGGGAAAAATCACATGGAAAAAAGTGCTGTTGGTTAGGTCGTGTTCACACATAGCACTACCATAAGTTTACATTTGCCTTCAATGAACCTCAGCTATATATTCTGGCAGATGGAGGATAGGCTGTGAAACAGTAGCACGTGGACTCTAGGTTCGGGCTACGTGTCTTTTCTTGGTAGTGGATGGACACCTTGTTCTGGGTATGGGCCATCCCGTAACTATCACTCATGCATCATCGATTTTTACTCTAGTAGACGTCTTTGAAGCTAGAGTCACACTAGAGTGGGGTCTGGCGGGGAGTCAGGCACTCGAGAATATGTTGTGTGGGTGCATGGCTGGTGTGGCATCCTCTCATTGAGAGAGAGAGAGAGAGAGAGAGAGAGAGAGAGAGAGAGAGAGACTTTTGATATGACATTTATCCAGGCTCCAGAAAATGTCAAAGTTCACTTTTGAGAGAGAGAGAGAGAGAGAGAGAGAGAGAGAGAGAGAGAGAGAAAGTTTTATTAATGTCTTCAAAAGGCCAGAATGACCTATGAGACCAAAAGGCTACATCATATCCATGAGGTACATAATTCTGGGTACAAAATAGTAATAAAGAAAGATAACAAAAATCTATAACTTTAAAATCTGATCTAGGTACATGAGCAAAGAGCTCTCATATCACCCTAATACATCCCTCATGGGCCGCTGTGACATGGTGCTCAAGGTGGTAAAACTGAGCTGGCGCGAGAAGGTCTTGCGATGATGGGAGATGATGGCCCGGATCTTCCTGTGGTGGCATGGCCGTGGGCGAGGGCCATGGGGTTTGGGGCGTCGAGCTTTGCATAACTCAGTGGCTCTGTTGAGTGTCACACCTCTTTGCCGAGCTCCTACACTAGCCTGTGGTCTGAGAGAGAGAGAGAGAGAGAGAGAGAGAGAGACAGAGAGAGAGTTTTGATATGACATTTATTCAGGCTCGAGAAAATGTGAAAGAAGTTCACTTCCTCCCTTTCAATCCTATGATTAAGCGCACTGCATTAACTTACATTGGCGAAGATGACTGCTGGTACAGAGCTAGTAAAGGTGCACCCGAACAGGTTTGTTTGAATAATTAAGGGCTCATCTCGGAGAATTTGTTACTACCTTATACAAGTTTTGTTTGGAAAATACCTAACCGTTTATTAATAGTATTCCAATATTTAGGGTCTAAATATTTCAGTCAAGTTTAAAATGTAGGAGGGAGTAATAGGTAGGCACTCCATCCACCTCATTTTTAGATGCATATGCCAGCTTTGAGTACATTACTATCTAGTGCATTGTGCAAGTTATTGGTTTATTTTTAGTGCGATGAAATACTATCCTCTACAGATTCTAAGTTTATGCCACAACAAAGGAGAGCTGGAACAACATTTCCATTCAGTGATTCAGAAGTATGCTGACCGTGGTTTTCGGTCACTTGCTGTTGCGTGGCAGGTGGATTAGTGCTGTTTATTGCATTGCTTGTTTTAGAAATCTCACTTGTGTGCATGCGCACACGTGTGTCCGTGTTCTGTTTTTCATTCAATCTAATAAAAATGTGCTTTAGGAGGTTCCCGAAAAAAGGCTGGATGGTGAGGGAGCTCCTTGGCAGCTTTGTGGCATAATTCCTCTTTTTTGACCCTCCTCGTCATGATAGTGCAGAGACCATTCGCCGAGCTTTAACCCTTGGCATCAACGTGAAGATGCTAACTGGTAAATTTTTTAGGACAGCTGTTATTTCTTGTGAATACATTCGTGATTCAAGTCTTATCCTTCAACCCGTATGTTTGATCTTTTCTACCTTGGTTTCTGTATTGCTGTTGTGCTTTTATTAGAGCATGTATAGGATGTGTTTGTGGTTAGAGTCCCGAGAAGGTTTCTGCCACTGTTTTATATTGGTTGATTTTGTGCATTCATTAGAGCATCTATAAGGATGTGTTTTTGCTAAAATCATAATAATAGGAAACGGCCATTTCCTAGCCTAGAAATGCCAAAAATCTATTCTGTGGGAGGCAGCATTTCCATTTCTGTTTTTATTTCTCAATTCCTAATTCGCTAAGTATTTCACCCATTGATTTGCCCTCATCCAGTGCTTGCAAAGTTTTCCTACAATTTTACACTATTTTCACAATTATCGTTTACTCAAAAAATTCCGTCTATTTTCTGAGAATTTTCCAGGTTTCAAATTTTCCAAGCTTGAACATGATTGACCCCACTACTCAAAGATCCATGTTGGGCAAGTTGATTTCAGCTAGGAGACAAGCCCTGGGAGGATTTTTTGATCAGCCGCATCTTCCCCCCCCTTAGCCAGGAGGAGAGAGAGAGAGAGAGGCATCCCATTGTCTGCAACCCTTACTTCCGTTTGCCATCTGGCCACTTAGTGGGCACTCGCCTCTGTGAGGAACCTGCCCGGATATCTGGAACTGGGCAGAGCTTTGGGTGCCTCCCAGAACAGACTCAGCAGAGGCCTGACTTGCTTCCTTGAGGGGGCCTCTACTACCATCGGTGACATTGAGACGGCCATTCCACTGGACTAGTTTCTTCCCCCAGAGGACTCCACAACCCCCCCCCCCCCCTTCACACACACACACACACCCCGCCGGGATGCTCCATAGATGGCATCCCCATACAAGAGTTCCCTTATTTGTTTTTGGCTTCTCACAGGGCCATCTCATCAAGACCTATGAGGTGGGCCCGAGCGGTCTCTTTCCTGCATTACAGTGCCAGATAGGCAATGACCTTCCAGCCTGGTGGGCCGCTGGGGAAGGATGTGATCTCCCTCTCCCCAACTAGCGGTCAGAGGCATTGCATCCTGTCGCCTGTGGCTTTGGGAAAAGAGCCCCCTACTCCATGTTTAGTGGGACCCAAGAGAGTGGTAGTGGTGAGATCCATTGATAACTGATGGAGAGAAGCCCATCACTTTCTTTGATTACTTCACCCGGCTGGGTAGATGGATTCTCTTACAGGCTGTAGATGGCACCTCTGCAGCACAGTATCACCAAGAGACCCACAAAGTTGTAGCCCCGCTTATCGAGGACTTTTGGTAGAGACTGTGTGCGCACTATCTCCCGACCCGGGAAGGTATCCTTTTTCCTGTGGGCTACTTGCCATTGGAGTCTTGTTTTTGTTTTCCGGGGAAAGAGATCCTTCTATTAGTTACCAAACAAAACAGCCATGCTGTCTAAGTTCAAATTCAGCTCCATAGAGGAAAGCGAGAATGAAGAAAATTGAGAAAAAAGGGGGAAGGGGTGCTCTGCTCCTCAGGCTTGCTGCTTTGAAGGGAGAAGGCTACCTCATACAATTTTGGGGGGGGGGGGGACACAGTTGGTCTATAATGCCATGTGGGCTCACCACCACCGTCAGAAGGGCCATGACGCCAAATCTGCAGGAAGGCCTCGTGGTACTTCTGCAGGCGATCAGAGCCACCTTGAAGCTTCCTCCGAGGGTATGAATGATATTGAGCCGGATGCTCAGGATGGAATCTGCTGGTGGGGTGAGGGTGCCGTTGATGACCTCGCTATAGTGAGCTCTCCAACTAAACCATGCAGCAATGCTGCTGCAAATCTCCCATCTGTGGCAAGAAGAGGGAGCTGGAACTGGAATTGCAGGGATACGGAAATGAGAGACCTGCAAGGGATGGCCCCACCCTCCTTTTCATGTGCCATGGCAGGTTCGGGGAGACCATTCGCTGAGCTTTAACCCTTGGCATTAACGTGAAGATGCTAACTGGTAAATTTTTTTAGGACAGCTGTTATTTCTTGTGAATACATTCGTGATTCAAGTCTTATTCTTCAACCCATATGTTTGATCTTTTCTACCTTGGTTTCTGTATTGCTGTTGTGCTTTTATTAAAGCATGTATAGGATGTGTTTGTGGTTAGAGTCCCGAGAAGGTTTCTGCCACTATTTTATATTGGTTGATTTTGTGCATTCATTAGAGCATCTATTCCCAGGCCACGTGGCCTTGTGGCCAGATCTTCGTGAAGGTGGCGTAGGCCACTGCAGGCCGGCAGGAAGGGCAGTGCAGGTTGACGTCAGGGACAGCAGCACGCCGGCCGACTAATCCTGGAGGGAAAAAAAAAAGAGAAAGCACACGTTTTTTTTATGGGCTTTTGCTTTTTTGAGTTTAAAATTTTTTTAAAAGTTTTAAAAGACCCCTGTCCCAACTGAGTTAGTGTAGTGGTTAAGCTTGTGACTTGTAACCTCTAGGTTATGAGTTCAAGTCCCACTAGGCTCTCTCATGTTATAAAGGGACACCTATGCTTGCTTGATGTGTTTGGTTTGCTCGGGCTCTTGCCCCTTGAACACTCGAGTGACTCCTCCTCCTCGGGTGGTGGATCACCCGAGATAGGAGGATCCATACGAGACCCCTCCGCTGTTCCAGCGCTCGACTCATCGCGGTGGTCATGGAGGATGCCTAATTCGTGGCTCTTGCCCGATGGTACGTGGCCCTTGCCCGACCATGATAATTGGCTAATTGTTGGAAGGGGAAATCGGCTCCACCCACTTGAGTGGGCCCCGGGTGTGTACGAAGAAAAAAAAAAGACCCCTCCTCCAAGGTTTCAAAGTGTTCTTAAAAAAGAAGAAGAAAAGAGTATAGAATATATATATATATATATATATGTATATATATATATGTATATATATATATATATATATGTATATATATATATATATATATGTATTATATATATATATGTATATGTATATGTATATATATATATATATATATTTATTCAAAAAAAAAACACAAAAGCAAAGCAAAAGCTAAGCCTAGCTTTTGGAGATTTTTAGCTTTTGGAAAACCTTTATAAACCCCCTCAAGTGGGCTTCTTGCCACACATCTCTCAAGTTTTCAAGCTCTCCAGCTCTCAAGTTCACTTGCACTCTCGTGCAAAGATCGAATTTTCTCTCCACGTACCCTCTTCACGATGTCGACCCAAGAATCGGAGTTGGAGTCCCTTGTGGAACGCGAAGGCTTGCGGGCTACGGAAGGTACCGATGCCGATCTTTTTGACGATTTTGTGTCAAAATCAGATTTCCAAGAGTTCAAAGTAGCTCTCGAAGCTTCTTCGACGCAACATCAGGCACAAATCGCAGCCCAGATGCAAGCTTTGTAGAACTCCATCGCTCTCTTGACCACTACCCTCTCTACTTTCTCGGGTATGGATACCTTGGCTTCTGCTTTAGGCCCCAACATTACTCCGGAACCGTTCGGGGGCGAGCAAAAGCAGCGCACCAAGGAGATCGTGGATACGTGGCTACACAAGTGGCAAGTTCACTTTCAGTTTCATCCATATGATGATGGAAAGAAGATCCAGTTAGCAGCAGGTTTCCTGTCCGGCAAAGCTTTGCTTTTGGTGGAAGGAACTCAACTCTAAGCCAATGACTTGGGCACAATTCGAAGACGTCTTCAAGAAAGAACTTCTCAAGAAAGAGAATGATTATGATGTTGTTGCCCGGTTTTTCAGCTTTGACCATGACCTCGCAGCACCTCACCTATGAGGTCTACCTCCGGAAGTTTCGTGACTTGCAGATGAAAGCTACAAAGATGGATCCCACTACTCTTTTAGGGTTTTTCGTAGCTGGTTTACCAGACTCGTACCGATTGCAGGTTAAAATTAACAAATGTAAAATATTGGACGAGGCCATTTATTCAGCTCGTATCTATGATGATACGATGGTCTCTTCCAAGTCGAAACCCGTTACCGAGCAGGGGAACAAGCATAAAAGGAAGTTCTCCGCACCTATGGCTAACACGACAGAAGGAAAGTCTTCGGACCAACCTTCGAAGAATTCCAGTTCGACACCAGCGAAGAAGAAACGACTTCTTAGGGCTTTAAAGCTCAAGAAAGAAGGACGTCGTTTTATCTGCGAAGAAAAAGGACACATGCGTAATGAGTGCCCAAAGCAAAAGGGTACCAAGACAAACGTAGGACCCAAGCCAAAGGCAGCTAATCAGTTGTCTTTGACAGGTACCTCAATTACTGTACTTTCTTGTCCTAGTACTTGTTCAGATTGTCTGTTCAATTCTAAAGTATTTGGCTTGCATGATCTTCTCCGAGTTTATGGAGAAGTGAATGGCCATAAAATTCACATTCTTTTAGACCCTGTCAGTTCGCATAACTTAAATAACTACAAACTTGTGCAGAAATTGAGTCTTGATACGACACTCAGCGACCATACCTATGAGGTACGTCTACCTGCGGGAAGGCAAGTTTGGGATCGCAAGGTGGAGACCTAATAACAAGTCTACATTTTCCAGATGCATTACATAGCATTCCAGAGTATCTTTGTAGTCATGAATCTGGATTGGAAGCAGATTGAGTGGTTTAAGACTCTTGAAGTCCAGATAGATTGGTCTAGTCATATTTTTTCTTTTCAGCATAAGGACACCTAGTATAGTATTTTAGGTGATTGTATTCATCCCTCTCAGGGACCTCTTGTAAATACAATTGATTTTGGAAATATAATGGATTCTTCTTTGTATACCGCTTTCCATTGTGTATTGATTCCACTTTCTTCTTTTCTCATCCCTTCCATGGATGTAAATGAATTAAATGTATTTGAAAGCAAAGAATTACAGAAGATACTTGATTCGTTTCAAGATGTATTTCCTAAGGAACTGCCATCGGGTTTACCACCTGAACGGGCAATAGATCATCGAATTGACTTGATCCCTGGTGCTCATCCTGTCAGTATTCCACCTTACAGGATGAGCCAAGCTGAGGAAGATGAGTTGGCTAAACAACTCGAAGATTATTTGAGGATGGGCCAGATCCGTCCAAGTAAATCACCTTGGGGTGCACGTGTGTTGCTTAGGAGAAAGAAGGACAATACTTGGAGAATGTGTATAGATTACAAGAGATTGAACAAGCTGACCATTAAGAACCGTTATCCTCTCCCTAGATCAGATGACCTGATTGACCGGTTAGCAGGAGCGAAATATTTCACAAAGATAGATTTACGTACTGGCTATCACCAGATACGTATTCATGAAAGGCATGTCGAAAGAACCGCCTTTCGGTCTAGGTATGGCCATTACGAGTTTCTCGTATTACCTTTTGGGTTAACCAATGCTCCAGCCACTTTCCAGCAAATGATGAACGATCTTTTTCATGAACATTTAGGGAAATTTATGGTGGTGTTCCTGAATGACATTTTGATATATAGTCATACTCTTGAGGATCATGTCAGACACCTCACGATTGTCTTATCTATTTTAAGACAGAATCGACTATATGCTAAGTTAAGTAAATGTGAGTTCTTTATGACCGACATCATTTACTTAGGACACAAGATCACTAGAGATGGATTGAGCATTGACTATGACTGAGTTCAGAAGGTTCTGGATTGGCCTATACCGCGAACAGTGAAACAACTTCGTTCTTTTCTCGGTTTTGTTGTTTTTCTTCGGAAATATGTACGGGAGTACTCTCAGCTCACACTACTGATGACCGACTTATTGAAAGGTCGTGGACGTAAGTCAAATCAGCCTATCATTTGGAATAACGATTTGGATATGGCCTTCAGACTTTTGAAAGATAAAGTCAAGGAAGCACCTATCTTAGCATTACCCGATCCTAGTCGGTCTTATGTTCTTGAAACTGATTCCAGTGAGTATGCTATCGGGGCTGCTTTATTTCAAGATGGTAGACCGGTTGCTTTTGAAAGTAAAAAGCTAGACGACACTCAATCTCGTTGGCCAACCCTTGAGAAGGAGCTTTATGCTGTGATTCATGCTCTCAAGGTTTGGAGAGATTATTTATATGGCTCCAAGTTTGTGGTATTGACTGATCATCAGTCAATCAAGTATGTGTGATGCAGATGATTTGAGAGGCAGGAAAGCTCGTTGGACAGAGTTAATGCAAGATTTTGATTTTGAGATCCGTTATCGGAAAGGGTCCATGAATAGTATTCAGATGCGCTTAGTCGGATTCGAGAGGTGAATACTTTGTCGTTCACCGAGATTTCTACTGACTTATTTCAGTCATTGAGAGGGCTTTGCAAGACTGATAGTTATTTTGGTCCATTTTGGCAGAAGATCCGGGACGGGAGCTCATTGATTGACCAAGACTCGATGACTGAGCAGTCTACTATTCAGGCTGCCGGAGGCCAGTGGATGATTCGGAATGGTTTGCTATTCCGTAATGACAAAATTTGTGTACCAGAGATCCCGGACATTAGGTCCAAGATTCTTAAGGAGTGTCACGACGCCCCTTCTGCTGGACACCCTGGGGTACACAGGACACTATCATTAGTGAAACACACTTTTTATTGGCCAAAGATGAAAGGGTATGTAGAAGATTATGTTCTCAAGTGTCAAATTTGTTAGGAAAATAAAGCTGAACGCTTTAGACAGGCTGGGTTGTTGCATCCTTTGCAAATCCCAGGTAATAAATGGGAAAGTATTTCCATGGATTTTATTACCGGATTGCCAAGAACACATCAAGGCCACGATTCTATTTGGGTTGTGGTAGATCTCTTGACAAAAATGGCTAGATTTTTACCATCCTGGAAGACTATTACAGCTACGCAATTGGCACGGCAGTTTATCGAGCAATTGTTTAGACTGTACGGTTTACCGCAGGACATAGTCAGTGATAGGGACAGTTTACGAGTGATTTTTGGAAACTTGTTTTTGAGAAGTTGGAAACAACTTTGAATTTAAGTTCCTCAGATCATCCTCAATCTGATGGCCAGACTGAAAGAGTGAATGAGATTTTGGAGGATATGCTTCGAGCATATGTATCCAAAAGACAGAGTTCATGGGAGGATTATCTTCCTATGTTAGAATTTGCATATATAACAGTACTAAGCATACGAGTACAGGTTTCGAGTACAGGTTTTAGTCCTTTCATGCTTATGTAAGGTTTTCAACCTAGATCACCTGTTACAGTAGGATTCTCAGGACTTCAGCATGATGCAGCACGTAATTTTTTGCAAGATATGCAGGAAATGTTACAAGTTGCGAAGGAATCTATTAGAAGTGCTTAAGACCGAGACAGGTTTTATTCTAATAGACATCGTTCACCGAGAGAGTTCTCTGAAGGAACGATGGTGTATTTGCGAGTTCTGAAAGATTCCGAGACTTTACGGACAAGTCGATCTCCGAAATTATCCCCTAGATACTGTGGACCATTTCGTGTTACATGACGGATTGGTTCAGTTGCATATGAATTGGATTTGCCTTCTCATGTGAAAGTTCATCCTGTATTTCATGTCAGTAGACTTAAGGAAGTACTGGGTGGAGCAGATCAGTTAGTTACTCCTCAAGAAATTATAGATGTCGAGGACATGACATTTGTTCCGCACGAACTTGAAAAGATTCTTGGATTTTGTGAACGAAGATTGCGTAATACGCTTATCACAGAATACAAGATCAAGTGGAAGGATCGTGTTGAGGAGGACGCTACATGGGAGACATTGACTACTCTTCAGAGAGATTACCCTGGCTTTTTAGTGAGCTCAGGAGTGAGCTCTTAGAGAAAGGGGAGTATGTTATGTGCACAGTGAGTATCTACTGTGTGCTACACGCACGCAAGACTAGTTTCGAGGCTTGGGGAAGCTTGGAACTAGGCAGGCTGATTGACGAGCTGAGTTAGGGAAATACTAACGGGTAGACACTCAAGTATGGACGGGTGGGCGCCCAAGTGTGGACGCCCGATGACCGGCCAAGAGTCTATAAAAGGGTGGCCAAGGTTAGTTATTGGGATATAGAGAGTCTCGTGAGATTTGTGAGAGCTCTATGGTCTGGAGCTTGGATCTAGTGCAGACGTGCACCTGCTTTGCGCAGCCGAGGCCGGCAGCAATCTCGAGGCCCGCGAGGGTAGCTTCGTGGCGGTATGGGACGTCGCGAGGAGGAGATTGGCCGGTACGTCAACCTAGTTAGCTCAGCTCGTGGCTCGGTGGGGACAGCCAAGACTGTGGGCTCGCCCACGGCTGTCATGGTTGGGAGGTGAGTCAGCCCTGCATCCCCTTGTTTGTTGTTTATTTGTTTGTTTGCAGGTTTTGAGTCTCGTACCAGGAACGATCACGAGGAGATCCTTGGGGATTTGACACCTCACCATCGGAGGAATGGCATGCAGCGGCTTAGAGGATTGAACGACGCCATTGTTTCCGAGCTGCCTATAGCTCATGGAGGATGGCTCCCGAGCAGCCTTCGATGCGATCATGATTTCAGGGTCTATGCCAAAGAGACTAGCGGAGGGCTTGATTTACTTGATTCTCAAGGAGGAAGACTGTAACGTAGGGGCATGTGAAAGTGAGAAAATTAAAGAACTACTTTTAGCAAGCCCACTTAATCAACAATCACAAATAATGAAAGGAAGTAGGATTCAGAGAAAAGAGAAACGAGACCACACTAAGAGGGGAACATGCCCCTCCCCCTTTGCAGGAATTTATTGAATCAAACCACGGGCACAAAGTGCCTAAATCTTTACAATAGATGAGAAATGTGTTATCCAAATGAAGAGGGAGTGCTCCGATTTATAGTTTAAGGCTTCAATGCTCTAGAATGGAAAGAGTTACCTCCAAATGTCCAGTGGCTACTTCAATTGACAAGTGTTAAGTTAATTTGACAAGTGTTAAGCTAAATTGACAAGTATAAGGTGAAATGACGAGTATAGGGACACTTGTCTCATTCTAGATGCCACATGTCTTAATTTAAGAGGTGATTCTTCCATAACCTTTATCCCAACTCATAAAGAATTTGACAAAGGTGCTTTAGTAACTCTTGATCCTTGTGAACAGAATTTGCATCGGTCTACCAAAAATACCAACTCTCCTAGATTCTAGGAGTTGCATGCTTTAGGTCCTGGAAGGTTTCGTTGTAAAGATTCATATGTTCATGGTTTGTTCAAATGATTTGAGCATCTAGTTTCGCCTTCGAAAACACTCATCACTTATCTGGGCGTTTTGGTCAATTTGAACTCATCGGCTTGGAAAATTTCTTCTTTGGTTTTAAGTACAGGTAACATAAATGATCTCAAATGGAGCTTTACCTGTAGAAGTGTGTATTGTGTTATTATAAGCATATTCTACCAATGGTAGGTACTTCTCCCATTGTACTTTGGCTTCATAGCAATAGCACTTCAACATATCCAAGACGGTGAGATTTGCTATCTCACTCTATCCATCTGTTTGGGGATGGTAAGAAGAAGAAAAAGTTAGCTTCGTCTCCATGGTATCAAAGAGAGCCCTCCAGAAAAGACTGGTAGTTCTCGGATCTTTGTCTCCCACAATGGATTGTGGCAATCCATGATGCTTAAAGATTTGCTCGATGACCAACTTAGCCATATGCTCTGCCTTGATAGTTTTCTTCACTGGAATAAAATGGGCCTTCTTGCTAAACTTGTCAATGGTGGTCCATATCCCATCATTTCCATTGGCTGATTTTGGCAAATAAAAAATGAAATCCATAGCAATACTCTCCCAAGGTTGGCTGGGAATTGACAGTGGCTACAGAAGTCCAGCTAGTGTCCGTCGATCAAACTTGACCCTTATACAAATCAAGCATTCCCTAATATACTACTCAAGATCTCTTCTCATACTTGGCCAAAAGAAATACATCTCCAAGGCTTGAGTTGTGGTTAAAATACCACGATGAGCCATGCAAGGAGGAGCATGACATTCCTCCATCACTTTAGACCTAAAATCCTTTCTCACACATAACTTGTTCTGCAATGACAAAAATCCATCCTTGATGGCATAAGAAGTGACTATTGCACCGTGCTGCAATTTGTCCTACATGAGCTGAAAATCTTCATCAAAAGCATACATATCCCTCATAACAATGAAATTTGTATGATAGATTATGGAAACAGCATGTACTTGGGGTCTTCTTGACAAAGTATCAACTGTCTTATTTTCTTTTCCAAGGGTGTGCATAATCTGAAAATGAAATTGTGCCAAATAGTTGGCCCATCTAAGATGCTTTTCAAAGATCTTAGGCTGAGATAGAAAATACCCGAGGCTTTGGTCTATTTTGATGATAAACTCACCACCCAAGAGGTACTGCTTCCAAATCTTTAGAGCATGGATGACAGCCATTAATTCCTTTTCATAGGTGGGAGCATTCTTTTTCGAATTTTGTGATCTTCTGCTTTCATAAGCAATTGCAAGCCCTTCTTGGTTTTAAGACTGCACCAATACACTCTCCTGAAGTATCACATTCTACAATAAACAGCTTTGACAAATCTAGAACAATCAATAGTGGTGCTTTACTGGCTTGAAAGCTTCAAAGCCTCAAAAGCTTCTTTCTCCATCTTAGCCCACCTAAACCCGATTGCTTTCTTAGTCAGATCATGCAATGTCTTCCGTAGTAAGAGCATAGTCCCAAAAACTTCTAACTTCATGCACACTGGTTAACTCTCGCCATTCCATAATAGCCTTGACCTTGTTTAGATCCATCTTTATCCCATCTTTGGACACTACATGGTCCAAATAGTGAATTTCTGACAGGAAGAACTCACTATTCTTGCCATTTAAAGCTTGTGCTTTCTTAATTCTTGGAAAAAAATATCGAAATGCTTTTTATGCTCTTCCTCATTATTAGAGTGTTCTAAAATATAATCAAAGAAAGTACCTGTGAATTTTCAATGGGCTTTGAAGATTCTACCCATCCATCATCCTGTTAAATGTGGCAGGGGATTGGTGAGACCAAAGGGTAACACAAGAAATTCGTATAGCCGAAAGGTAGTCCTGAATGCTCTTTTGTGCACATCCTCAGGAGCAATCCTAATTTGATGATAGCCACTCTTCAACTCTATTTTGTTGAACAATTTGGATCCATCCAACCTATCTAGGATATCATCAATCCTAGGTATGGGAAACCTCTTCTTTATAGTAATCTTGTTGAGAGCTCTATTATCCACACACATGCGCCAAGGCCCATTCTTCTCGTGGACTAACAATACTGGAGAGAAAAAGAGTGAAGAACTAGGCCTAATCAAACCCTTTTTCAATAATTCATTTACCTGTTTCATAATCTCTTCATGTTGGGCTAGGCTTACGCGGTAAGGTGGCTGGTTTAGAGGCGAACTCCCAGGAATAAGGTCGATGTGATGATCTTCTGGCCTCTCTGGTATTAGTTCATCTGGTAAAGAATCTGTAAAACAATCTTCATACCTCTTTAAGAAATCAATCCTCTCTGTATCCAAACTAGAGAGAGGGACTATTTAGGTTCAGACTCTTTATTTTTAGAGTCTTTTACAAAAAGCAAGTACGAGGAAACAGACGATTTCATTGCTTTGGAAACTTATACATTGGATATCATGGGAATAGAGTTTCTTCAACTCCCGCATAAAAAGATATATTCTTGCCTTTGAAAGGGAATCTAAACTTGCTTCGGTCCCAATCACTAGCTAGATCAACTCTCCTATGCCAAGGCATACCAAGTACAACATCACAATGGCTCAGATTTCTCATAACAAAATTCTCATGATCTTATCTCAATTCTAAGTTCCCCAAGGATTGGGGTGATCTGAGATTGCATCTCTGCAAAGGCAATACCTGACGTTCTCGGAGTGCCAAACCTTTCCCATAGTTGTCACAGTACGAAAATACGATACCGTACGGGAATTTTTGGTACGATATTAAATTTTCGGATACCGTACGATAAAATACGGTTTTTTTTAATAAAAAATACGCTTACAACCTATGGAGCTTCAAGCTTGAATGTGAGGGAAGGTTGGAAGGGGAGGAGTCTACTGTGCTTGAGGAACCAGAACATGGATATGTGTCTCTCCCAGTTGGATCTCCCGATTGTCTCCAAAAAAGAACCTGGATGGGTAATGCAATACCAAAGGTCTCCCAGTGTAGCGTTTATGACTAAGGGACTGTCCTTGCACAAATACGAGCAGTGCATCTAGGGTGATAGGTTTAGGGACTCCTCTCTAGGCCATGTCTAAATCTTCTCCCTCGTACATAACTTGAGAATCTGACTGTCTAGCCTACCTATACGAGGGATCTCCAAGTGATGTAGCAAGATTCTCTCGTCCTACCAATCAAGTGTACACTACCAGTCTACCTTGCCAGATTTTTTAGGTCTCTCAACAACCTCATATGGAATAGTGAGTGGACACAAAAGTTGCGAAGTATTGCGGGCATTTGGGATCTTCGTTAAGCAGGGTTTCTATATTTGTTTTCAGCATTTGGATTTTTTTTTTCCAAATTTTTTGGGGGGGGGACCAAACTCATACCGTACAATATCGTACGGCATCGTACCGTACGAACTGTACGGCGTACCGGTACGAATGGGTTCGTACCGGTACGAGAAACAACTATGACCTCTCCTTAGGCATTTTGAGAGCTTTAATGGTCCGAGGATGGATATAATGGTGAGCAGCACTAGGATCAAAGTGGATAAGAATAGGCTGATTGGCAACCTTGGCCCAAGCCATAAACAACTTAATCTTCTCTGAAGGAGTATCATCCAGTTGCATGAGTTCTTTAGGGAGAGCATTCACTTGAGGTGATTTTTGTAGTGTATTCTCCTTCTTTGGCTTACTGGGGCACTGGCCAGCCATATGTCCTTTTTCTCCACACTTGAAGCGATACGTCAGCTTCCTTCTGGATGGCAAAGGTGGTTTACCACCATCCATCGGTTTCTGCTCTTGTTGTTCTAACTTCTTTTGGTCAAACACCTTGGCTACCTTCTTTTGGGACTCTTCTTTGTAAGACTTCCCAATTGTCCAAGGCATATGCAATCCTTCTGCTTCTATGGTTGTATCTTGAGCTGCTTCCAAGGTGTGCGGTTTTGTCATCTTGACCGCCCATTGAAGCGTTGGTTGTAATCCATGGATAAACTTCCTCATCTCTATATTTGAGGGAATTTCATTGAGAGATGTGAATTTGAGAGAGAGGTTGTAGCAAACTTATTGATATAAGTTTAAACGTTCTCACCTTGCTTTTGATTCAATTCATCCCATTCCTGTTGCACATTAGCTTCAAAGGATGACACATTAGCTTCAAAGGATGAAGGTAAAAACTTCTTATTTAACATCTCCTTGAAGTCCTTCCATGTCTTCGGTTCTTCCTCTTCATGGAAACTCCTCCGGTTAAAGGTGGGTGAAATAAATTTCATGGTCTTTGACTTTTCTAAAGTAGAGACTCCTTTCATGTTGAGGTAGGCTTTCGCTGCAACAACACCATCAATCGTAGCAACCTTTTCAGTAAGAAAGTCTTCAAAGGCTTTAGCTTCATCTCTAGCTTTAGCTCTTCTCTCCATCAAAGCTTGAATCTTTGGATATGCTTCAAGCTCCTTGTACCTTTTAATCTTCTCATAGTCTGAAAAAGATTAAGATCCTTTTGGACACAGCTTTCTAAATAGGGGGGGAACATTTTTGGGCTGCAATGTACATGGTCCCATTGGGTTTTGGGTAAAAAGATTGGTCCAGGAGAGGAGAGTAAATAGCCTTTTTGGATTTGCAAGATTTACTTGCCTGTGGGAGATTTGGTCTACAAGGAACACTCTGGTCTTTGTTAATGATGGCATGCAAAGTGTAGATTCTAAGAAAGTTATCTGTTTAGTGAAAGCTAACATTGCTAGTCTGGTTAGTGTAAACAGATGGGAGTCAGATACAATGAAACTACTCACTAAGAGGATATTGGATTGAGCAGTTTCTATGGGTAGTTCTTCTCTTGATTGTTTGAGAAGACTAACCCACAGTTTATATGTACTCTTTTCATATTATTAATATAAATACATCTTCACTAAAAAAAAAGACACCGTCAAAGAACGTTGAGAACCTCCAGATTGTTGATGACTACTCTTCTCTCCTTCTCTTGATATGGTGAATGTAATTTGTGGGCTGGCCAAAAATTATGTCACCCAAGGAAAGTTCTCACAAGAGAAGACTTAGTTCTAATACCATGTAACGCAGGGGCACGTGAAAGTGACAAAATTGAAGAACTAGTAGCGAACCCACTTAATCAACAATCAGAAATAATGAAAGAACTTAGGATTCAGAGAAAAGAGAAACGAGACCTCAGTGAGAGGAATTTATTGAATCAAACCACGGGCACAAAGTGCTTGAATCTTTACAATAGATGAGAAATGCATTATCCAAATGAAGAGAGAGTGCTCCAATTTATAGGTTTGAGGCCTTAATGCTCTAGAATGGAAAGATTGAGCTCCAAATGACAAGTGGCTACTTTATTTGACAAGTGTTAAGCTAAATTGACAAGTGTAAGGTGAAATGACAAGTGTAGGGATACTTGTCTCATTCTAGATGTCACATGTCCTATTCTAGATGCCACATGTCTTAATTTAAGAGGTGATTCTTCCAAAACCTGCTATGCTAAAAATATCCCCACTCAAAGAATTTGATAAAGGTGCTCTAGTAACTCTTGATCCTTGCGAAAATTGAGAGGTTTTGGCGCGAACAAAATTTTCATCAGTTTGCCAAAAATAGAAACTCTCCTAGATTCTAGGAGTTGCATGCTTTAGGTCGAGGAAGGCTCCATTGTAAAGATTCACATGTTCATGGTTTGTTCACCTGCAAAAAGCTAATAAAGTATGTGAAGCTTGTTGCATTAGCAAGCAGTCCAGAGCACCAGGTTGGAGATTCGTCAGTGGAGACCTATCACTCTTTTGGGTACAGTTAGTGGAGACCATCAGCAGTCAACTGCAGCCGAGATGTGATGGCTTGCAAACATGTTTCATTCAGGAGAGAAGCATCCTAGATAACATCTTGACCTTATGGGAGGCTCCCTTGCCACCGAGGTTTGAGGTGTCTCCTCCGTGTTGGGGTAAAGGCATTATGCCCACCCTTGTAGTGTGTACAAGCCCATAAGTTATAGTACATAGTACACTTAGTACTTTTAATGTACTAAGTGCACTATGTGTACTAGTGCAAATATACATGTGTGATAGGGGAGTCACACTCAATGCTTGAGTTGACTTATCCCCACAACTCTCTCTCTCTCTCCCTTCTTTCTCTTTGTGCATCTCTGCTGATGTACAAGCCTAAAGCGCTACTGTACCTGCCAACCAGGCGCCTACAGCAGCAGCAGCAGCAGCGCCCGCAGCAGCAGAAGCAACACCAAGCGCACAACAGCGCACGGTAGGTGGACATCGTGGGGAATCGTGTAGACGCCTGGCCACAAAGCGTGTAGCGCTACTAGGCGAAGGCGTAAAACCGCTCAGCAGCGAGCGAACACGTCTACGAGGCGGAGCAGGCTTCCTGCAGTCAAAGACAGCGAATCGCCAAGCATTGAGTCGATGTCTCCGTCCCTCGGTTCCCAAGATCGTTGTCTTTGCGGTGTGTGCGTCTGTCCCCGCTGAGGAGTTTCGATGGTGCGCGATTGACAAGGCGGCCTGGAGGGAGCGCTTCGCCCTCTTCTACAAGCTCGCCAGCATCGCCGATGGCAGAGACAAGCCCTTGAAGCGTTGGTCGGACGCCGATGTTGAAGAATTCATCCACTCTGATCCCGTCTATGGACCTCAGTTGAAGCTTGTCAGGCAAGCAGCAAAAGTCTCAGCAGTGCGAGCTGTTGTTGGAGGGCTGTCGACATCAGCCCTGGTGTGGAGATTCGGAAAGAGTCCTCATGCTAGGAGAAGCCTTGTACACCTGCACCTGCCCGACTACAACAGCAGTATGCAGCAGCACCTCATCAGAGCAAATTCGACGTCCCCCCCTTTTCCTGCAAAACAAATTTTCAGAGGTACATGCTTCAATTTTTTTTGGGATTTGCAATTGAGCAGGTACAATTATCAATTGAGCATGTACAGGTACCAAATTGCTCAATTTTTGAGCAAAATTGGCAAAATTGGGTGACATTGGTCACAATCAGGATCAATTTGTAGGAAATTGGATGTCAAAATTTGGGGCTTTTGATTTGTGCAATTAAGCATTCATACATGCTGTATGATGTGAGAAATCGCACATTCGGGCAAAAATTGCAGCAAATTGCAGTGCAAATCAAAGGGCTTTTGTGCCGATTGGGTTGATTTGCATGCAGGTACGCGCATTTGATGCTTTGGGCAATGTGTTGATGCCTGACAAGCACTCAATGCGCCTGTAAATCAAGGGGCTTTCATGTATTGGATGTATATGTGGCCAGGGGGAAGCACTGTGAAGACTCTGGATGCCTTCATGTGCGTCAATGTACCATGTATGATCAGCAATTGATCTTAAATCAAGGGGCTTTTCAAGATTTTATGCTTGTTAAGCTTGGCAAAGCAGCAGGCAAGACTTTTATGCCTTGAATCCTCAGAAATCAGCTTGGAGTCAAGGGGCTTTTGCCCAATTTCTGTTCGGGACTGTAAAAGTCTGATTTTCACTCTTTTGGACAGCCAGGAGAGCATTTATTGCTACTGTACCTGCTGGTACAGATTTGGTACAGCTTTGTACAAGTTTTGGCATGGCTGCACATTGATTTGAGTGAGTAAAAATCTCAATTTCAGCTACTGTACTTGCCGGTACAGGTTTGGTACATCATTGGTGAGCACTTGGTACTGTTGTACAGTACTTTGGAAGGGCAACAGAGCACATTTAAGGTGCTGTCCTAAATCTGCAGCAACCAGATTTTGGTGATTTTATCACATACAGTGGGAGAAAAGTTGCATTCTTTCTTCCGCAGTGGGAGATAAAGCTTGGGAGAACAACTTTGAGCACTTTGTGTGCTTTTGGTGCAGTGTTTGCACATTTTGCAGGGAGTCAGGCATTGACATGTTGCATATTGCTATGGCAACCACAGGTGAGAGCTCTTCATTGCTTCACATCAAGAAGCTTGAAGGCTCACATGAGTATGATATTTGGCAAACCCAGTGCTATAATGTGTTGCTCCAGAAGAAGCATGCCCGCTTCTCTTTATGCTGAAGAGTGGGAAGATATGGATGAGCTGGCAAGATCTACTATCATGTTGTCTGTGTCAGACTCTTTACTTTTCAGCATTCGTGAAGAGAAGACAGCTTGGGGAATGTGGCAAAGATTGCAGGACTTGTATGCCCAGCAAAGTGCCTCAAGCAAAGTGTATTGGTTGAAGAAACTCATAGGTCTTCAAATGAAGGAAGGGGCGTCTATGGCAGCCCATCTAAATGAGTTTAATGGTATTGTCAGCCAAGTTATAAATCAAAAGTTGGCAATGGACGATGAGTTCAAAGCCACCTTTCTCTTATGCACTTTGCTAGAGAGTTGGGACACATTCAGGACAGCCACTAGCAATTCGAATGCTATGTTGTCATATGCAGATGTTGAGGGTGCTCTTCTTTAAGAAGAGATGAACAGGAAAAACAACTCTGTTGGAAAGTCCAATGCAATGAATGCACGTGGGAGATCCCAGCAAAGGGAGATCCCAGCAAAGGGGTAAAAGCCAAGAACGGGGAAGGAGCAAGTCCCGCTCCAAAAAGGACTTGGAATGCCATTATTGTGGCAAGAAGGGACACATCAAAAAGCAATGCTACAAATGGAAAAATGATCAAAAGGAAAAGGGCAAAGGAAAAGACAAAGACAAAGATGAAGCCAAAGATGCAAAGCCAAAGGGCAAAAGTGGAGTCAAGATTGAAGAAGTCAATGTGTCACATGCATGTGACAGTGAGGATGAGGTCCTATTCACGTCTTCACTTGAGGCCCATTCACTACTTGCAGGAGATGGTCATGGTATGCACTCATGGATCATTGATTCAGGTGCCTCCTTTCATGTCACAGGTTGCAGAGACTTGTTTGTCAGGTATACTGCTGGCAATGAAGGAGTAGTTTATTTGGGTGATAACCATGCATGCAAGATTCTTGGCAGAGGTGATGTGAGGCTTGTGTTTTCAGACGGCTCACAGCTTATGCTCCATGATGTCAGGCATGTGCCTGAGATCAAGAAGAACCTGCTTTCTACTGGACAGCTTGATGATGCTGATTATGTTACCACATTTGGTCGTGGAAAGTGGAAGATTAGTAAGGGCTCACTGGTTGTTGCCAGAGGCTCTAAGGTGGACACTCTTTACTTCATGCATGCAGGTGTTTGTCACCATGCTAATGTAAATGCAACCGAGCTGCCGGAAATCTCTATGTGGCATAGCCGGTTGGGACACATGAGTGTCAAAGGAATGGAGCAATTGTCTCGTTTTGGTTACTTGCCTTCTCTAAAGTTTTCAAGTTTTCAGTTTTGTGAGCATTGTATATATGGCAGGCAACTCTAGTGCCCCCACAAGAAAGCTCTTGGACAGAAAGATGCTCAGTTAGAGCTTGTGCATATAGATGTATGTGAGATGCCTCAGCTTTCTTTGGGAGGGGCAAAATATTTTGTGTCTTTTATTGATGATGCCACACGCAAGGTGTGGGTTTATCCTCTTCGTTTGAAGAGTGATACATTCTCAGTGTTTGAGAAGTTTGTTGCTCTTGTTGAGAATCAAACTGGCAAAACACTGAAGGCTTTGCGTTCCGACAATGGTGGAGAGTATATGTCCAAACAGTTTCAGGACTTTTGTGATGCTAAAGCTACTCCTTATGATCCTCCACAAAACGGGACAGCAGAGAGGATGAACAGGACCATTCAGGAGAAGGTCCGTTCTATGTTGTCACATGCTGCGTTACCTCATGGTTTTTGGGCTGAAGCTGTTATGACAGCCGTTCATCTTATAAACAGGTCACCTAACACGAGGCTTGGTGGGAAAGTGCCAGAGGAAGTATGGACAGGGAAGCCTCCGTCCTACAAGCACTTGAGAGTGTTTGGTTGCATTGCGTACGTGCACATACGCAGGGAAATGCGCACCAAACTTGATCCTAAGTCTTACAAATGCATATTCCTAGGATATGGTGACAAAGGTGAAATGGGGTATAGACTTTGGGATCCAGTGAATAGAAAGATTATACGCAGCAATGATGTCATTTTTGATGAAACATGCATGTATAAGGAGCCTGCAAGGCAACAGGAGCCTGGCAGAGTCATCTTTGATGATGATGGACATCATGGACAACAACCAAGGGCTGTAAATCAGCCATTACAGCAGCAAAACCAGCCCTTAAATGGTGCTGAAAATGGTCCAAATGGACAGCCAGAGATGGCAGAAGATATCCCTATGGATATGCTCACTGACTGTGGGGAGCCCTCTTGTTATAAGGAGGCTTTACAGAGGGCAGACAAGGCTCTTTGGGAGCGTGCCATGAAGTCAAAGATGGATTCTCTGCACAAAAATGGAACATGGAAGTTGGTGCATTTGCTTACAGGCAAGAAGGTTTTGCCATGCAAGAAGGTTTTGCCATGCAAGTGGGTTTACAGGCTCAAAGTTGCACCTGATGCAAAGCCAAGATACAAAGCCAGGTTAGTGGCTAAGGGCTTCAAGCAGGAATATGGTGTGGACTTTGATGAGATCTTCTCTCCAGTGGTCAAAATGACCACACTTAGAGCTGTATTAGCTTTGGTTGCTCATGATGATCTGGACTTGATTCAGATGGATGTGAAGACTGCTTTTCTTCACGGTGATCTCCATGAGGAGATATATATGCAACAGCCAGAGGGTTATGCAGTAAATGGAAAGGAGAAGCTTGTATGCAAGCTGAAAAAGAGTCTTTATGGGCTCAAACAGGCACCAAGGGAATGGTATCATAAATTTGATACATTCATGAAAACACAGGATTTCAGGAGAAGCGACATAGATCACTGCTTATACACCAAGAAAGCTTTGGATGGCAGTCTATTGATCCTCATCTTATATGTTGATGATATGTTGATTGCCGGGAAATCTCGTAAAGAGATGGATGCCTTGAAGAAGAGGCTGCATCAAACCTTTGATATGAAGGATTTGGGTGATGCAAATCACATTTTGGGTATGCGGATACTTCGGGACAGAAATCAGCATGTGTTGTATTTGTCTCAGAAGGAATACATTGGCAAAGTTTTGCAGAGGTTCAATATGGATGGGGGGAAGAAGACTATTACTCCTTTGCCTCCATATGTGAAACTCAGTGCTATGGACAGCCCACAGTCAGATAGTGGCAGGGCTGATATGGCCAAGATTCCGTATGCTTCAGCTTGTGGCAGTCTCATGTATGCCATGGTTGCTACTAGGCCGGACATTGCATTTGCAGTAGGAGTTGTTAGTAGATACATGGCCAACCCTGGCAAGAATCATTGGGAAGCAGTGAAAGGTGTCATGAGATACCTGAAGGGCGCACAGGATATGTGCATTTGCTTTGGCAAACAGGATGCATTAGTGCATGGTTACACGGATTCGGATTATGCCGGTCATCCAGATAACCGGAAGTCTACTACCGGTTATGTATTTACATTCACAGGAGGTGTTGTGTCATGGATATCCAGGATGCAGAAGTGCACTGCCTTATCTACTACAGAGGCCGAGTATATTGCAGCCACAGAGGCTTGCAAGGAGGCATTATGGCTATCTCGGTTAGTGGTTGATTTGGGTTATACAGGGGATATTCCATTGTTGCATTGTGACAGTCAGAGTGCCATCCAGTTGGCAAAGAACCCTGTCTTTCATGCAAAGACGAAGCATGTGGATGTGAAGTATCTCTTCATCAGAGAGGTGATAGAGAACAAGCAAATTCAGCTTGTTAAGATTCATACGGATGACAATCCGGCTGATCTGTTGACAAAAAGTTTGCCCCCGGAGCGGTTTGCTCATTGCAGACACTTGATGGGCATTGGATGAGGCCAGTTTCAGCCTTGATATGTCCTTGTATATTATCATGTACATGCTGATTTTTCTTTTCCTTTATTTAAGGGCACTTTGCCTTTGAGTGGGAGGTTGTTGGGGTAAAGGCATTATGCCCACCCTTGTAGTGTGTACAAGCCCATAAGTTATAGTACATGGTACACTTAGTACTTTTAATGTACTAAGTGCACTATGTGTACTAGTGCAAATATACATGTGTGATAGGGGAGTCACACACTCAATGCTTGAGTTGACTTATCCCCACAACTCTCTCTCTCTCTCTCCCTTCTTTCTCTGTGTGCATGTCTCCCACATGAAACCTAACCCTAAGTCATGCTTCAATGAGGCCAGTTTCAGCCTTGATATGGCCTTGTATATTATCATGTACATGCTGATTTTTCTTTTCCTTCATTTAAGGGCACTTTGCCTTTAAGTGGGAGGTTATTGGAGTAAAGGCATTATGCCCACCCTTGTAGTGTGTACAAGCCCATAAGTTACAGTACATAGTACACTTAGTACTTTTAATGTACTAAGTGCACTATGTGTACTAGTGCAAATATACATGTGTGATAGGGGAGTCACACACTCAATGCTTGAGTTGACTTATCCCCACAACTCTCTCTCTCTCTCCCTTCTTTCTCTGTGTGCATGTCTCCCACATGAAACCTAACCCTAATTCTCTCCCATCACTCCCTCGACTCGGCCTCTGACAGTCAGGTCCTTATCAAGGGTGCTCGGGGTGATAGGTTTCCATTTTCTCGTTTAGTACGCGAGGTATGTCCCCTTGTGCCCTTCCTTTTCATCTTTGTGGCGAAGGCGATGAACAGTTTTTTAGTTTCCCGGGAGACCAGATTACAAGGCCTCATGCTTCCTACAAAATCTTAGGAGGAGCTGCTCGAGTCACAGTCTGTAGATGACACAATGGCCTACCTCTCCGGAGATGTGGAGAATCTCCAGAGGTTTGTCGAGCCTCAGGTGTACAGATCAACTAGCACAAGCCATGTGGATTTCGGGTTAGCTCATCCCCTACCCCGGCTTGGCAACTTGGTGAGTCCTTCCATTGGATTCCAAGAGGTATCCTAGTTGTTATCTTGGCTGCCAAGTTGGGATTGACATCACCTTAGAGCAACAGCTTGCTCCCCTCCTCCTAAGAATTCGGAAGAAGCTTCTTTACTACAGCACGATGAGGGTCACTCGTTGGTTGAGTAGTGGTGGTGAACCTAGTTCTTCTTGCTAACATGTGGTACATCGCCTCTTGCTGGGCCTTCTCGAAGGCATGTATTGGTTAGGTACAACGGATGATCCGCAACTTCCTTTGCGTAGTAGTGATGGCAGTTCCTTCATGGACCAAGATGGTGTGGAGCGTCATCATTCAGCCTTGTCATAGAGGTGGCCTAGGCATTATTGATCCTTCTATGCAGAATAGAGCCCTTCTAAGCAAGCTAATCATTACAGCACTTCTCACGGGTATTGAGCCATAGATGGACTTACTCATGGCCCACATCTCCACTTGCACTCTAGTTCTTGGTGGTCCCTGGTCCTAAGCTCACAATGGATCTTCACAAAGATGAGGACCCGTAGCCTTAGCGCAACCTTCGAGGACTGGTTTGCGGCCAGCCTCGTCTGAGCTTGGGACAACATTCGTTCTACTCTTTACCAGCTTCCCCTAGCCCTAGACGAGGAGAGTCCTTGATAGCCGTTGGTTTGGGACCCCTTGATTACACTTCCTAGTGGCCACATCCTAGGCTCTTGTCCTCACGTCGCATGGGGTGTATTGAGCAAGGGACCGGCCCAGTCTCCAAGAGATGAAAATAAAATGCCCTTATGTATCAAGCTTCAAATAAAAATAAAAAACAATAAAACTAACACATCCAAGACTTCAAAACCATATGGTTTTTGGAGTGTGATCTCCTAATCAACACTGGGCAATATTGGGTTATCCTAATGGCTTGGAATGATGAATGGAGCTAAGCCCTAGGCTAGTCCCCATCGACGGTGCCAAATATGTTCAAGTCGAGAGCTTTTCTTAGCCTTGCCAAATCATGTACGTTGGAGCTTGCCTCTCAGAGCTGTAATTGGAACTTCCCAATGTTCGTGCGCTAGCTTTTGGAGAGTGGCTCACCTTTAGGTGGCTTCTGCCAAAGGCTCAGGAGAGGAGTCTAGCTGGGATCCGAGGTAGAGTCAAACTCACCCTCGGCATCAACTCCATCGTGCCTGAGTGGCTCACACCGATCCAAGACCTGCCTCCCCCTTAGTGGGTAGGGGTTTTTACCAGATGTGATATCCTGACGGCAGCCCATGGTGCAGATGGAGGTATCCTCATGAATCTCTCTATAGGGCATAGGGCAGATTGAGCTGAACAACCCCCCCCCCCCCCCCCCTAATGAACACTGGGCAATATTGGGTTATCCTAATGGCTTGGAATGATGAACGGAGCTAAGCCCTAGGCTAGTCCCCATCGACGGTGCCAAATATGTTCAAGTCGAGAGCTTATCTTAGCCTTGCCAAATCATGTACGTTGGACCTTGCCTCAGAGCTGTAATTGGAACTTCACAATGTTGGTGCGCTAGCTTTTGGAGAGTGGCTCACCTCTAGGTGGCTTCTGCCAAAGGCTCAGGAGAGGAGTCTAGCTGGGATCCGAGGTAGAGTCAAACTCACCCTTGGCATCAACTCCATCCTGCCTGAGTGGCTCACACCGATCCAAGACCTGCCTCCCCCTTAGTGGGTAGGGGTTTTTACCAGATGTGATATCCTGACGGCAGCCCATGGTGCAGATGGAGGTATCCTCATGAATCTCTCTATACCGCATAGGGCAGATTGAGCTGAACACCTCCCCCCCCCTTCCCTCTTCCCCCCTCTTCCCCTCGACAGAGGACCTCAGTAGTTGCACTTTATAGATGGTGAGAGTGGTTGGGTTTCATGACCACAGATGGCACGTCAACACACCTTTGGCCCAGAGAGAGATCTTGGAGATTATGGTTTTGGGAGGGCCAGCCACTGATGTGTCTGCAGTGGGATCCCATTGAGTCCATCAGCAGCATATGGAGAGACATCATACACACCCTGCCAGTGGGTGAAGCTTTGAGGCGGCTCTGAACGTATAGAGAACCGCTTTAGAGCCTTTTCTATGGATTTGGAGCAACGGTCCTTTCCTTAGGGTCAGAGAAGCGAGGTTACTTGGCTTTACAGTCACTTGTTTGGCTGTTTCCCCCTCTCCCAATTGTATGAGATAGCCTTCCTCCGAGAGCGGCCATGGCCGCCAACGAGGAAGTCCCCTCTTGTTTTTGGTCTCCCATGATTGATATTAGGTCATATACTTAGCCAATCTGGTTGTATTTTTGGTAAATGATGGAAGGGTCTTTTGGAAAAACCAAAAAAAAAAAAAAACATCTTCCTTGGGCTCAATGGGAATGGGCTCCCCTTCTGCACCTCTAAGGCGGCTTCTAGAGCATCGAAGTCCACTTGAATGAAACCTCACCCAAGCGGACCCACATCTTTGAATTGGAGTGCGAAGTCAGAGGGCAATGTCGCAATACCCAATCGCGGGCCTGGAAACGGGATGGATGTGACCCAAAGATTTTGGCAATGAAGGTCGTTTTGGTGTCTTTTTCAATCTCAGCAAAACGGGTCGCAAGCTCAGCTTCTGCAACATTAATGGTTTGCTTGGCCGCGTGGGACGCTGGGGTGGGGGAGGGGGGGGGGGTGCGGGGTTGATTAGCCATGAAGTAATTTGAGCAAAAAAAGGAGGACTCGAACACTAGGAAAAGGACTTTCAAGCACTGAGCCCAAATGGGAAAAGGAGGGGTAAGGCCCAAAACCAAGGCTAGGCAGCAGGCTGAGGTAGGGCAGCAAGAAGGAAGAAGAGGTGGGCAGGGGGAAGAAAGCTTAGCAGAGGGGGGCGATGGCGGGCAGCAGAGGGGGAAGGTGGGCAGCATAGGGGGGGAAGGCAGACAGAAGAGGGCTATGGCGGGCAGTGTCATGTGCATCACAGATGCCATGGACATTCTCAGGGCTAGATCCAGAAGAGGCAGCCAGATAAAGAGCAAAACCAGACAGAGCCAGGGATTGGAGCACAAGTGGCCAGTTTGGATGTGGAGAAGAACCAGGGTACAGTCGGCTGAGTATAGGAGCTGCTGGCTGTACCAGAAAGCATGTCGGCTGACGTCAGCAATGCCAAGAAGGTGTGGCAGCAGCAGGCGCATCAAAGACAAAAAGCACATCCAGTCGGCTGGATTAAAGGGGTATTAATGAACATGTAACTGGCCGACCAGCAGTCGGCCAGTTCATCATTTATTCCAAGGCCTATAAAAGGGCCCCCTTGCTCATAGAATTAATCATTCACTCCCACTAGGGGTGTGAGTCACTAGGGGTCCCATAGGGGACAGAAATTAGGGTTTACCACCTTTTTATGAAGGCAGCCCATGGCTGCAAAGATTTGTACCTTTTTTGTACATAGTATATACTGAAATTCCAGCACTTCTCACTCTCTCTCTCTACTCTCTCTCTACCTGCGTTTTTGCATCATGGTGCGTTTTTGCATCAGAAGGTCTTCAAGAGTGTTTAGGGCTGAAAGAAGACTCCCCAGAGCTTCCGCGCGTTACATTGGTATCAGAGCATCAGGCTCAGCAAAGCTAAACACTGATTCAGTCCCAGATGATGGTGTACAGGTCCAAGGTACAGGAAAGTACACGGATTCGAAGCCCAAGGCGAGGAGCACAGAAGCGGGAAGAACTCCCAGGAGGTTTGTTGGTGGTGTTCCACAGTGCCAGATGGGGATGGCAGTTCCGTGAGCCAGATGGGTTCTAAGGGAACGGTCCCAAGGGAGGTTGATCCTCCAAGGGTGATGTGAGAGTGCCAGACTCAGTTCCAGGAACGAAGACCAAGACGGTGTTCAGAGTCAGGGCAGGAATGGATTGTGGACTAGAGGAAGACCAGATGCATAGATCTTCATCAGAGACAGAGTGGTTTGGAGAACAGACTGGATTTTCAGAGAAAAAGGTTCGCCAGGGATGGATGATGACAGAGGGACTTCGGAACAGGATTGGGATGATGACAGTCATCCAAGAGCAGGTTGGATTCCCGTCATCAAGTTTAGCAGAGGGGGATGTCATGTGCATCACAGATGCCATGGACATTCTCAGGGCTAGATCCAGAAGAGGCAGCCAGATAAAGAGCAAAACCAGACAGAGCCAGGGATTGGAGCACAAGTGGCCAGTTTGGATGTGGAGAAGAACCAGGGTACAGTCGGCTGAGTATAGGAGCTGCTGGCTGTACCAGAAAGCATGTCGGCTGACGTCAGCAATGCCAAGAAGGTGTGGCAGCAGCAGGCGCATCAAAGACAAAAAGCACATCCAGTCGGCTGGATTAAAGGGGTATTAATGAACATGTAACTGGCCGACCAGCAGTCGGCCAGTTCATCATTTATTCCAAGGCCTATAAAAGGGCCCCCTTGCTCATAGAATTAATCATTCACTCCCACTAGGGGTGTGAGTCACTAGGGGTCCCATAGGGGACAGAAATTAGGGTTTACCACCTTTTTATGAAGGCAGCCCATGGCTGCAAAGATCTGTACCTTTTTTGTACATAGTATATACTGAAATTCCAGCACTTCTCACTCTCTCTCTCTACTCTCTCTCTACCTGCGTTTTTGCATCATGGTGCGTTTTTGCATCAGAAGGTCTTCAAGAGTGTTTAGGGCTGAAAGAAGACTCCCCAGAGCTTCCGCGCGTTACAGGCAGTAGATTAGCCATGAAGATAATTTGAGCAAAAAATGGAGGACTTGAACACTAGGAAAAAAAAATTCAGACACTGAGGCTAAATGGGAAAAGGAGGGGGAAGGCCCGAAACCAAGGCTGGGCAGCAGGCTGAGGTAGGGCAGCAAGAAGGAAGAAAAGGTGGGCAGGGGGAAGAAAGCTTAGCAGAGGGGGGCCATGGCGGGCAGCATAAGGGGGGAAGGCAGACAGAAGAGGGCGATGACAGGCAGTAGAGAGGGGGCAGGTGGGCAGCAGGGGGGGGGGGGGGGGGGGGGGGGGGGGGGGGGATGCACCAGGCAGAAGAGGATGAAGTAAAGCGCATAAAGGACGGTGAGGAAGGGGTGCAGTGCTCAGCAGCCTGGGAGCCCTCAACCATTTCAGCTTTTCAGGAGACTTTTGAGCGACGTAGGGCCACTTTCCCACACCCGGTGGATCTAGCAAGCCTATTGACCCTACTAATCTCTCCCATGCTGGATATCCTGGATGGGCTGCTCTCAATACCACAAGAGTGACTGATTCAGCTGATGTTTGAGACAGGCTCATGAAAATCGATAGTGTGGTGCTTTAGATCAGGATTGGATATACATCATTCCGTCTCCAGATGTTATTGTATAAATTCTCTTGTTGTGCTTTTCATACTGGATTGTCAAGTGGGCTCTTATGTTTTACATATGGACAATAAACTAAATATTTCTGGTCCAAATGGGACAAATTATGTATGTTCTAGTTAGAAACTCATATGTATGTTTTTTTCGTGTTATTGTGCTTCATTGTTTTGTCATATGACTTTCAAGACTTGATTGAATCACATCTAGGTGACCAACTGGCCATTGCAAAGGAGACAGGACGAATGTTAGGCATGGGCACCAACATGTATCCTTCATCCCTGTTGAATAAAGATCCTGTCAATGGTCTTCCTTTGGATGAACTCATTGAAAATGCAGATGGATTTGCTGGAGTTTTTCCAGGTAATTAATTATCTTGTGTTTACAACTGGTCATGCATCTAGCGCATGCATGTTTTGTGTGTGTGTGTGTGTGTGTGTGTGTGTGTGCATGCGTGGGCGGGTGCACGTGTGCATAGCTTTTTCCGCGCGTGCGCGCGCGTGCGTGCGTGCGTGCGTGCGTGCGTGCGTGTGTGTGTGAGAGAGAGAGAGAGAGAGAGAGAGAGAGAAAGAGGGGCCAGACTGGATAGAATGTATGTGTCACAACATGATCTTTTCTTGCCCGAAATCATTACTATGACCATGGAGAGACAACATGTGCTCTCAGATCACTTCCCTCTGGTTTTGGAAATTGTTGCACCATCTTGTGGATGCTTACAGGAGAATGTTGGGAAAGCTACCGTTGCGTTTTAATCAATCCTTTTTGGATCATGAAGTTTTTCATGTGTTTATGTTGCAGGTGGTGCAACACTTTGTGGACAGGGTCAGGGAAGATGAAATGGGGGCTTGGCAGGTGTTTTGTGGTCATTTGCAAAAGCTTGCATGTCAATATGGAATTGCCAATGCTTCAGCGCAGCATGCTTATTTGCAGGAGGTGCAAACTTTCTTGAATGCCTTGCAATCCTTGGCTCTGTCTCGCTAGGGAAGTGACGAGCTTGATGGTGTGATCTCTTGGTTGGGTCACGAGGTGAAAGCTATTCAAGACAGGCAAAATGTGAAATTCAAGCTCTTGGCAAGGTCTGATGCTTTGCTGAATGATAATTGCCAAACCCATAAGTTTTATGCGCACTTGCATCAGAAATATGCAAGGGAGAATATTGTGCGTTTACAAGATAAGCAAGGGGTTATTATTACTAACCCAGCTGGGGTGGTCGACATTGGTATGGACTACTACAGGGACCTGTTGGGACCCCCACAGGTGGATTTGGCTGAGGTTATGGCAGCCCGAGACTTCTTGTTTCAGCAAGTTAGGCGTCAGGTCATGCACCGATTATGGAGGGGGGGGGGGGGGTGGAAGCTGTGTTGCTTCATTTGCCTCGGGGGGGAAAGTCCAGGTTGGGATGGCCTCACGAATGAACTTTTCACAAAGTTTGCTGAGGATTTGAAAGTACCTTTGACCGCTATGTCAGGAGGTATGGAGCTCAGGTTTCATGCCTTCGGATTGGAAGATTGGGCTGCTCCATCTCTTGCCCAAGGTGCCTTCTCCTGTTCATTTGATTTAATGAAGGCCGACCAGTCTTATGGGAGCCATGTATAAGATATTCACAAAGGTGTTGGCTAATTGTTTACAAAGGGTTCTTACGTCTCTTGTTCACCCCTGCCAATATGGCTTTATCAAAGGCTGGGATATCCTGCATAATATTCTTAATGTGCAAATAGGCATTGACTATGCAAAAGCCACGAAGTAGGAGGTGACAATGGTGCAGCTCGACTTGGAAAAAGCTTTTGATCATGTTAGTTGGTCTTTCCTGTCGCAGCTTATGACAACTTTGGGTTTTGGGCCTCGGATGTCCAATCTGTTTTACACAATTCTTAGCGGGGCAGAAGCCCATGTTTAGCTAAATGGTGGGGTGACACAGGGTGTTTGGCTTGACTCGGTCTTTGTGGCAAGGATGCCCTCTCAGTCCATTGTTTTTTGCTATTTTCACACACCCCATACTTTCCTTGCTAGATAAGATGGCTAAAGATGCCCAAATTGTGGGTCTGCATTTGTCGAGTGGTCAACAGTTGGTGGGTCAGGCCCTTGCGGATGACTTTCATGTTCTTGAGGGCTAAGAAAAGGAATGTTGCTTGCGCTATGGAGACTTGGGATTTGTTTGCTCACACTTCAGGTTTGTGCATTAACATTGAGAAGTTCGCCTTGCTTAGTTGCACAGAATCAGATTTGGCTGCCTTGGGATGGCAAGGAAGACTGGTCCCTAGAGGTTGTATTACGCGGCATTTGGGCTACCCTGTGGGTGTTGATGTATTGACCAAGGAATTGCTGACTTGAATGGTCACCGGTATTCATGACAAGTTTTTGTACTGGAAGTCCCAAGGGTGGCCTCTACATGTCCGCCTTAAAGTCGCCCAGTCTATTATGATACCAATGGTCTCTTTTTTCCTTCCTTTTATACCATGGAGCAAGAAGTCGTTGGGTGAGTTAATGCAGCCTATGCGATTTATGTTGTGGAAAAAGCAGGGTGATAGGGCTGGGCAGACTTGGGTCTCTTGGATGCATATTACCACACCTAAGAGATTAGGGGGAGGAGCTCTGTTGGATGTGCACATTCATCTTCTGGCTCGTTGTTGGTCCTTGTTTTCAAGACTCGTGTCTTCAGATGCAGCCTTGGGTATATATGGCCCACAAACCTATTGCAGAAGTGGGTATTCATCAGGGTAAGACAAGAATTGTTGCATCATGGTGGGAGATTTTGAATGGGGCACAGACGGTCAAGGTGCTTACTTCTAAGTTGCTTTCACATTTGCTGATCACTTGGCAAGAAGTCTTATCGCATACTCGTTGGAATCCACAACAAAATAGGCTTCATGCAAACTCCTTGCACAGAGAGCCTTTTGTTACCACACGGGTTGTGACTCGACGAGCGAGGGATGATCCCGCAAGCAACTGAACCTAATGGCTAGGTTGCGGTTGGTGCGGGTGGTTGATGCATTGATACCGAGGCGGGGCCAGGTTTTCTCTTTTCGTCGGATTCATCAACATTTCAGGGTTCCCATGTCTTATAGTTCACTGTGGAGTGTATTTAAGGAGAAATTAGATTCGTTTGGGAATATTCCGGCCCTCGCGGCTGCTACACCATGGGCTGATTGGATGCTTAAAAAGCTCGAGGATCTTATGCTAGTGTTTGCTAACCAAGTCTACCATTTGTTGGTAAGGTGGGTTACTGAAAAAGCCAACAAAGTCTGGCGGGTAGCTTGAAGACGCTTGTGGTGGAAGCATACATTGATGGTTATTTGGTGTTCCAAGAGCCCTTTTCAAGAGAAAGTCTTTGTTTGGCAGGTGTTGGTGGGAGGTTTGCCTACAGGGGATCAATTGTGCAGGAGGAAGCTTGCAGCAGCAGTGTGTTTTCTACACCACTTGCCCAGAGAATAGCCGCCATTTAATTTATGCATTGCCTGGTTGCTAAACGTGTTTGGGATTTTGTTTCCCGAGCTTGGTGGTCCATTGCACACACACATGTTTCGGTCAGGGATTGGGTTTTCGGCAATCTTCTGGGTGCAATAGTGGGGCTGCACTTGTGGATTTGTTTCATTTCTTTAGGTGGATTGGCTTGTGACACATAATGGCTCACCCGAAATGCATTCATCTTTGATGGCCAATCTAGTACACAGGGCCATATTGGACGAATTTGGGGCTTGCTGTTGTGGCAGCTTTCGGCCATGGCTTCTGTGCATGTTACAGGCCGAGAATTGGCCGCTTCTTGGATTCGGATCGTCCGCACAGTTCCATTGCGTGAATAGTTGATAGAGGGTTTTTCCCAGCGGCATCGTCATTGCTCAGGAAAATGCATCAGTTGTCTGGACTGTCTAATGTCTACTATTTATGTCCCCCCTCTCCCCTTTTTCTGAGTTTGTTTGTGTTTTAGCCCAGCTGTTGGCCATGAGGCCTGTGTACATTTCCTTTGCATAATATTACGTTCTTACCTTTATGGAAAAAAAAAAGAGAGTTATATTAACGTCTACAAAAGGCCAAAACCTATGAGAGCAAAAGGATTACATCATGTCCATGGAATATATCATCATGGATTCTAAAATGAAATGAAAGAAAATGACACAGACAAAATGCTAGAGCTGAGATGCTAAAGTTGATACATCAACATCATCCTAGATGGCTGGGAGTATTCTCCAGGGTAGAAGTACCACTACAGGTGTTAGCCTTGCTGAGATGCTAGACTTGATCCATCAACATCATTCTAGGTGGCTGGGAGTATTCTCCAGGGCAGAAGTACCACTACAGGTGTTAGCCTTGCTAGATTGGGATGAGGAGGGATATCATGTTTTTCATTCTATCCAGCTAAGAAGATTGTTGAAATGTGACATGCAGGAGATTATTCCTAGCAGTTCCCCTCATCTAGTGAGCGTAGTTAGCCGCACAGGAAAGGAGTGACATGTTGACCCTCCGCTTGATATTGTGCATGGGTCTTGGTGCTTACGGTTGTATGGTGGATGTCCTATCAGATATATTCATTGGGATCCTAGTGAGTGGGAGTGGATTGATGGCAGCCAAATCTATCAAGAGTAAGCCTTTTTTCAGCAATTTTGTTCTACATCCTCTTGAAAAATGCACCAATTTCCCTTGAGAGCAAGATAGAGAGAGAGAACCTTTTCATACTTGGAGAAGGTGGCCATTGGGCCACCTCAACAAAGGCCACACCTCTCCCATAAGTGGAGAGGGTGTCCATTAAGTTGTCCTAATCCTTTTAGTGAGAAGGGTTCCTATTTTGTGAGAGCATGGTTGGCCACCATGCAATAAGTGCCCAAACTTACTTATAACCTGTCGGCCCACACTTGAATGAAGTGTGGATGCCCAGACTCACTTATAAGTTGTCCGGCCATACTTTAATGAAGTGTGACCTGGAAAACAGAAAAGTGAGCAATAACTCTAAAACAAGTATAAACAAAGAGTTTAAAGTCACACCTACCACCTATCTATAACCCACAAGTGAGATCGGAATACAGATTCATGCGCAGAGTTCATGGGAGGGCGTCCCCTACTTGAAAACTAGACACACAGATATTGGCACTAAAACATTTCACGCAAAAACAGTTCCATACATGCAAGTATGCCATGCATAAGAATGTGTTGGACAATCTCCCTTCCATTTAGTTTGTAGTAGGCATTCATTCCAGGCGTAGACACAAGTCTCCTATCATGAGGCCAACCGGTATATACCATAATCTAGGTATGGGCATGGACCAAAGTCCCTAGCCTCTCATATCTAGCCTATTGGCCCTTGGTGTAGACAGAAGTCTCCTATCATGAGGTGCTAGTCCACATGATCCTTAGCGTAGACATAAGTCCACATGATCCTTAGCGTAGACATAAGTCCCCTCCCATGAGTTGTCATGTCCACACTATGGAGCGTGTCCATACGTCCGAAGGTGTAGAGAATGCCCAAAATAGTAGCATCCCCCCAACTTCGTCGCCTCCCATAAGGTGTCATGTCCACACGATGGAGCCCGTCCATAGATCCACAAGTGTAGAGAATGCCCAAATAGTGGCATCCCCCCAACTTCTAACCTTAACTTAAAAGCTTCCAAGTATGCTTCTAGGAGGTGCGGGTACTCCTGGAAGTATACCTTATCCATCCACTGAGCGTCCATAGGTGAATAATATTCTTGAACTTCACAAGGTAGCATCTTTGAAGTTTGCCGCCTGCAAGTTTACGCTCCTTGTGAAACACAATCTGTTCTGGCTCTAACACCTCTTCCAGGTCATCCACTTCTGGTAGATCTTCCATAACCGGCTTGACTAGGCTATTAATTTGCTATCCGACTACCTTGCTCTTCATAACCTCTCAAATTAGCCATACGAGACAAGAGATGAGCAACACAATATTCATTTGACGATGAGTTTGTACAATGCACAAAGCTTAAAGAGTAGATATTTTCTTACACAGGGCGTACACCACACACTATGCCACTCTCTTCTCTAGGGGAAGAGTGACTCCCCTTCCACAATACACACACCGTGCTCCATGTAGGTTACAATCCTCCAGGTAACACTTCCCTATTGGAGGCTACCTCGATATCCACATTGTCATGATATCTATTACAAGAAAGATCTTCCAATCTAGAGTCCATCGGAGAAGGGGACATAGTGCTCAAGAGTGATCTCCCCTCACCTTGGGAAAGGGATCCATATAGGTTACAATCCTCTAGGTATCACTTCCTTGTTGGAGGCTACCTCGATATCCTATATTACAAGAATATTTTCTAATCAAGAGTCCATCGAGGAAGGGGAGACAGTGCTCAAGGGAGATCTCCCCTCACATTGGGAAAGGGATGGGGAGAGAGCAATCAAAAGAGATCTTTGCTCACCTTGGAAAAGGGAGGGAGATGTGCGAGTATCACTTAGCCGAGGGTGGCCATGTGTGTAATGAGTGCACACGACCGTTGGTGGAGTTGGTGGTCAGAGAAGTTAGAGGGTGCAGGCAATGATGGCGGCCAATTCAGTTGGTGAAGTCAGAGAGCACGGTAGTGTCGGGGAGAACGGAAAAGGCAATGGTTGTTGAGGCCGTGGAGTCGATAAAGATGGGTGATGGTGGTGAAGACCAACCCGGTGGCCAGAGGGATGGCGAAGTGAGAGAGACCCGGCTAACAGTCTATAGGTCACCCACCACTACTCCATGCACCGTCTTTGTGAAACTTGACAAGAATGAAAGCATACTCTTCTAGTAGCGAGCTTATCCCCCAGGCAAAGTATTCGGCAAGACAACTAGCAAGCATGAACAAGTCCTCTGGCACTACCTCCTGAGCAAAGCATTCGGTAAGATAACCCAAACATAAAAAGAACACAAGTACTTTGGCACTACCTCCCTAGCAGGAGGGTGGGGGAGAAGATTTTTTGTCAAAATGTTGTTGATGCTACTGGTCAAATGCTTTCCTTCCCTCAGGCTATGGCTTCCTATCCACTAGCCATGCATCACAGGTTCATTTGGGGGAAAATTGTTGACTTGCTGCAGCCTTTTCTTCCCATCCCTCCTTTATCTAACAGGGACAGATTACAGGATTGGCAGTTACACCCGGTGGGCTCAAATTCTCGTCCTGTTATTCTTTCTGACCTAACGGTTAGGACGACATACTCTTTCCTCCAGCCATCACCATGGATTCATTCACATGCTAAGTCTCTTTGGCATATGACAAAATCACTTGCTTGGTGGCGAAAGAATCTTCGCTATTTATGGAGGAGTAAATTGCCTCTCAAGCAAAAGCTTTTCCTATGGCGTTGTCTTACAGGTTCCTTATCTGTGGGGGTCACTCTTGCTAAACGAAGGATTGCATCTGCTTCTTGTCTTCGATGCATGGCCCCTTCTGAAACGGTGCCTCATTTGTTTTGGACGTGCTCCAACACTAAGGCCTTCATCCGCAAAATTTCCATGTTACTTCGCCTTTGTTTCCCTAACTCTTTTTTTGGGAAACACTTTTGGCTTTTTGGCAGACTCCCTACAACCACGGTCCATTACTCTTTACTTTTGTACTGGGTCAGATATTGGGCTTTCTGGACCATATGGCAGGATCACAACATGAGATATTTTGGGAAACCGTTTTTGCAATCTTATCAGTATTTTAGAAGCTCCTTACGGCAATCTGTTTATGATGCTTGCCACTAAGGAGATCTTCATCAGTCATGCCTGGAAATAGTTTCTCTTTGCTTCTGATTTCCCGTTGAGGCTCTCCGTTTTGGAGACTCTCATGTAAATTTCATTGATAATATACTGTTCATGGATTTACCCAAAAAAAAAGTGTCTATATATACACACACACACACACACACACACACACACACGCACACACACACACACATATATATATATGTATGTATACATACATACATACATACATGTATGTATGTATGTATGTATGTGTGTGTGTGTGTATCTGCGCAATGAGCTTGGATTTCTCAAGGCGCTTGTCAGATCATTTCTCGGTTTGTATGATGTTGCATTTTGGTCTCTCACCGCAAGATGTGCCACTGCCTTGCAAGAGGCTCTTGTTGGTTAATAATAGTTATCTCAAGCATCAATGCTTCCAGTTCATGGTACATGGACTCATTGATCGCCTTGTTTTGCATGTTTCTGTTGATGCAAACTGGGCATGTGATCGTTTTTCCATGGGCATGCATGATATTATCCAAGATTATGGCAAATTCTACATGGGAAGCTTACGAACTCAGGTGGCCAATGCTAAGTCTCAACTACAGCAGCTTACAGATCTTAGTCAGCAATGTGCCCTTTGTGCTGCTGAGCAATCTTGCCTTCAATCCGCACATCATTACTTGGCTGACAATGATAAATGTAAACTCCACAAATGGCAAGTCCGTCCTCATCATAAAGCATTGTAGGATAAGGGCTGCTCCTCTAAGGCTTTTTTCAAAAGCCTCCGCACTTCCTGACGTATGCAATCCTTTCATAGAGTGCAACGTCATGATGGGACTTGGACTGACAATAAGCAGCAGCTTGATGGTGTTGTCCAACAGTATTTTTTTGATTTGTTTGCTGCTCTTGGACCCTCCACCTCGGATGAAATTGCAGCATGTGACGTGTTCTTATGGCGAGTGCATTCTATCCTCTCCGCGGATGAGGCAAATTTGTTAGAGATGCCATTTACTGATGAGGAGTTGACAGTTGCCTTGGCCCGATTGGGTCGCTTCGAATCCCCAGGATGGGATGGACTTATAGTTGAGTTCTTTGCTCAGTTTTGGGATGATTTGAGCCCTGTTTTACTACGCATGATCAATGATGCCTAGCTTTCTGGTGTGATGTGTCTCTCATGGAAAAAGGGTTTGTTGCGTTTGCTCCCTAAAAAACCGGTGTGAACGTCTATCGGATTGGCGTCCGATTACTCTGATGCTAGTGGTTTATAAGTTGGTTTCTAAGATGCTGGTTCTCTCGTTGTCCCACATTTTATATGCTGGTTTGCACCTTCACCCAAATGGTTTTGTGCTTCGTAGGCAAATTCTTGATAATATTGCTAATACTTACATTGGGATAGAGTATGCCAAATACACTGGTTAGGATGTTCCTATCATGCAGGTAGACATTGAGAAAGCTTTTGATACCATTCAATGGGATTTCATTGCAGCTGTTCTTGCCCAGTTGGGCTTTGGTTGTTGCATGCAGCAACATGTGGTGCATTGGCTCTATGCGGATAGCTCTGCCCGCTGCGTGTTGGTTGATGCTCTTTCTTCCTCTTGGACATTGGGCTGCTCCGTCCGGCAAGGCTGTCCTCTAAGCGCCTTGCTATATGCTATCACCACTCATCTGTTACTGCCATATATGGATGCTTTGGTTTCGAAGCAGCGCTTACTTGGCATTGCTATTCCTTGGGGGACACCTTTTGTTAGCCAGGCTTATGCTAATGATTCCTTTTTCTTCTTGCGCAATTCTCAGTTAGATCTTCAGTAGCTTATGCAAGCCAATGATCTGTATGGTTTGGCAGCGGGGTTAAAAGTTAACTTTGCAAAATCAAAATTCCTGCGTTTGCATGAGCGTGACTGGCATCTTTTCTTGTGGTCGGCGGGCCTCTTGCTCCCTCTTGATCATGTGGTGCGGCACTTGGGGTACCCCTTTGGTTGGCACATTTCCTTGGCACAGGAGAGACAATGGGTGCTTCAAAAGCTTTTTACCATAAGCTAGACTACTGAAAACTTTCCACTTGGCCACTTCAGGTTCGCCTTCGGATTGTCCAATCCATCATTAAGGCGGTGCGTCTTTGCACGCTAAAGATGCATGGGGGCTTGAACATCCTCAACATACATGTTCATGTGCTTGCTTGCAAGGCGATGCTCTTGCCTGCTTTCTTGGAACAACGTCAGCCCTGGACACTCATGCTTTCGCACTTGTTTGCCTCTCTCAAGACAGCAGCAAGCAGCATTTGGGCATTGGACACTGGACACCAACTATCCCGGATGTTATTTTCGGGCATTTTCAAGGCCACATTCCTGGCTGTCCTTTTTCTACCCGTTTGATTTCCGATTGGCAGCAGCTTTTGGCACATTTATCTTGGTCTGGCTGCCCTCCGGATTCAGGCAACTTGCTTTGTCAGCAAAGCCTACACTAGAGTCGGGTCTTTGATTCCGCCTTGGCACTTTTTCAGCCTCGTAAGGCTTATTTTCTGCATCACTTGGGCATTTCTCTGGTGGATGATGTAGTGATTGCACACTCTTTTCCGTAGGCCCAGACACAGTTTCATTTGGGGATGCATCACCGGCCTATATGGCATGCTATCGCTAAATTGCTACAGCCTTTCCAATAGTTGCCTCGCCTGTTTTCTCCACTTCCACTGCTTGATTGGAAGTTTGATCGGGAGCTACAGGGTTATTCCACTTTCTCTTTTGCTGATCTGTTTGCCAAAAAAGCATACCATCTTCTTCTTCCGCAACCATGGATTTAGGAGCATGGCAATAGTTTCTAGCATTTGGGTGGTGGAAAACATGTCTTCATCGTATATGGAAAAGTAAGCTTCCCCTCAAGTAGCGGGTCTTTCTGTGGCGATGTCTAGTGGGGGCCCTTCTAGTGGGTGTCCTTCTGGCTTCCCGGCGTGTTGTCTCCTCGGTTTGGCCTACTTGTTCGCATCCGCGCGAGATGGTTCTGCGTCTTCTCTGGGCTTGTCCTATCGCTCGAGATTTGCTGGCTCGTTTGACAACTCTTCTCCATGCCTGGTTTCCCAGCCTTTCCTTTGACAGGCACTTTTGGCTTTTTGGTGGATATCCCTCTATCCCCGATTATGCTCTCTTTTTTTCGTGGTGCCATTATTGGGCCTTATGGAGTTTATACCATGCCTGCAACACTCAATTGTTTGGGCACACTTCAGTGGATGTCTTCACCTTTTTCAGATTTTCCTTGCTCTAGTCTCTCCAAGATGCCCACTTTCTTGGAGACCTTTCCACGGCCCAGTTGGAAGTGTTTTATCACTGTTTCTAGTTTTCCGTAGTAGGTGCTTCATGTTGGGGCAGCTATGAATGTACATTGCATTTAAGAAGTGTGTGTGTGTGTGTGTGTGTGTATCTATCTGTATGTATATGTATATATCTATATGTCTGTATATATGGTTTTCACCAAAAAAAAAAGTGTGTGTATCTATATATATATATATAAATATATATATAAACCAATTCCACTTGCTAGTGGTGATGGTGGTGACAGCAGACCCAGCAGAGTGAGGCAGGCCCAGCTAGCCTCCTACATAAGTTTGTGCTGGTGGTCTGCTCCTCCACCAGTCTCTTTAGGCTGCACCTGGTTGGAATCAAGATGTGATTAAGCATTGAGTATTCTTTAGACTGACAAACACAGGCTGTCATTCATCCGTCCCTATATTGCCTCATCTCTAAAAAAACATCCTCAAGCTTCCGATGAGGATGAAGATTGGTGTAAGTGGCTCAAGTGCCTGTCAGAAAAGGCAGTGATATCTCCCTTTAATCTCACAGAACACCGGGCATCTGATGAGATAACGCTTCTCAGTCTCCACCTCCTCCATGTCACAAAGTGGTGTAGACTTCATGGCTTCTCTCAGAAAAGGCATTGATATCTCCCTCTAATTTCACAGCACACTGGGCATCTGATGAGATAACACTACTCAGTCTTCACCTCCTCCATGTCACATAACTGGTGGAGACTTCATTTCTTCTCTGTAACTGACAGTCCCGATACAATCTGGTCTCTACACCAAGTCTGTGATTGAACCCAGAGCTGTCCGAATGCGGTCCGTATACTCTCTGAGTGCCCTTGTTGATAGTGAATAAAGCCCTCATCGCTGAAAGATTCAAAAAGTGAGCTTTGTATGAAGATGATGTGGCTTTTCCTAGTTACGATGACGCATGTATAGCTGAAGTAAATCCAATTGGATAATCTGATCGATCTTCTGTCGATTGAGGCAAAAGATAGGAGCATCAAGGCTGTATTTGAGAGGAGGTAGCCTGTCTACATCAATCCCTAAAGATGAGAACTGTCTAGACCCTCTGTAGAACCATCCGTGCTGTTACATAGTAACTCTCTTGATGCAGTCAATGCAAGTCTAGGCAATCTATTGTTGTCCATTCTCCAGTGACTCTGAAATACTGCATCTGCAATCTCCGTGAAGATAACATTATGGAGCACAGAGGACTTAGTACTGGTAAGTCTAGTTAATTAACATCATCATTTGTAATCGATTACTCAACTCTGGCCCAATCCTCTCTATCCAGATCTGGCCCCAAAAAGGTTCCCTGTACATGTGAGTGGAATGGACGAATGGACCATTATGTCAAAGATTAAGCACTTCATTTGTTGGTCCTGAAAATGTTCTTGAAACAGCCTGAGCAGGGAGCCATACCCCTCACTAAGCTATGAATCGGTTGCCTCCCTCATGGTGAATCTAGGACCACAAAGGAGTACTCTAAGGTACGTGTAAGAGTCTATGATCTCCATCTTCTCCCATGTCAAAGCATGTTGTGAGAAACAAATGGTGGTAGTTTGTCAATGCAGCGGCCATGTGTTGTCATCCATCTCAATGCTTTGGCACACCAAGGGTTGTCACTCCTTAGAGGCCAGAAGAATGGATGAAGACAAAACCAACCATAGGAGTAATTGTGTACCCTTTATTATGTCTTCAAAGCTGTAGACTCTCTTCATATAAAGGACGAGCTGAAAGGAGGCACCCGTGTCGAACGGGCGGGTACACTCTGCAAGATTAATGTGGTGTGGGGAAGAGGATTTGCTGCGAATAAGACATGAGAGGATCATAACCTGCAACCTCTCTATCAGGCTCCAATCTAGTGATGTGACATCAACCTCCCAAAAAGGTGCTTCAAGAGATACACATCCCGTGGCCAGTATTTCCTCTGCTGCTGATTTCATATAAAATACTGGCCATAAAAGTACCATGCCTACATATGTGTGTTCTTTGACTATCCCCATGGCCTGATTGTGGAACATGAGAGTGTCCTTTTGCATCCCCAAAGCTTGTATGAAAGACTGCCTTGGTCTTTGCAAGATTGGTCCTTCCTGTAACTCTTTCCTTACTATAAGAATGTAATGCATCTAGATGCTTTACCTTCTAATATGTGTAGTACTACGTTGTCTGCATAGAGGAGAAAAGATACTACTGTCTCAACTAAGATAAACCCCTTGCCGCCTTTGCGATCAAATGAAATATGTCATTCCATCTATACAAAGCCCAAATAGTGTGGGGGGAGGGGGCAGCCTTGTTTCAGTTTGATTGTGGAGCTGTGATAGAGCCTTGCTCTGTGCATATGCAAACAGTGACCTGCTCATAGAGTTTGATTGTAACCCGAAAGGCCTCATCCTCTACATCTATTTGACTTAGCTGGCTGATCAGTCTTTTTTCCCCCCCAAAAAAGAGATCCTTCTATTAGTTAAAAAGAAACCTGCACACACACACACACACACACACACACACACACACACACACAGAGAGAGAGAGAGAGAGAGAGAGAGAGAGAGAGAGAGATTTTTTATTTCAATGCAGAACACAAGTTTGAGATTGTGAAGCGGCTGCAAGAGAGAAAACACATCTGCGGCATGACTGGAGATGGGGTCAATGATGCTCCTGCTCTGAAGAAGGCAGACATAGGTATTGCTGTTGCAGGAGCAACAGATGCTGCAAGGAGCGCCTCTGATATTGTTCTGACAGAGCCTGGGTTAAGTGTCATCATCAGTGCTGTGCTCACCAGCCGTGCAATTTTTCAGAGGATGAAGAACTATACAGTAAGTATAGAATTATAAAAGGATTCTAAGGGTGATTGGAATCAAGCTCCCTTTATTTTTTATTTATTGTTCTCGAAAGCTTGAGACAACTCTTAAAGTGTGTTCCATCTACCCTTGCAGATATATGCTGTTTCTATCACAATTCGCATAGTGGTAAGTTGCCCCACCCCCCCCCCCCCCCCCCCCCCAAAAAAAAAAAAAAAGAGACTTTTATTAAGTAATATAAGATCATACAGCCAATGAGGTTATATTTCAAGTGGTAGAGATGGACCAAGAGGTCCTGGGTTCAAAACCCCACATGGTGCTTCCTCGGTGGCATCGCCTATAGGTGGATAAAAAGGGCCTCAGGCAGTGAAAAATGGAAACTTTAGGAGGATCTTGTGCCTAAGGCCAGTTGGGAACAAAATATCATACAAAGGGAGATCTCAAGCCAAAAGGTATAAAGATCTCAACCAATGGAGGGGCACTTTGCTGCCATAAAAGCCCCGTAGGAGTGAAGAAGAAAATACCATGTTCCACTCTCATAAATCTGTTCATTTTGTCTGCGCAGCTCTAGAGATCTTTGTATGCAAACCCAGGTCGTGAAAAGAGTGAACGATGTCACTCCATACACGACAAATACACTGGGTGCCATAAATCTGAATACCCTCGAAAGCCTCTGAGCATCCCGTGATGTGATACTAGCAATAATCTCCCAGGTGGGGTCAATACTCAACGAAGGTGGTGTGTATCAAAATTGGGGGATATCTTGAAGCAAACATCTCTGAGCTGTGCCCCTACAGACAAGTATCACACGATCTGCTCCCCACCGTGTAGAAACAGCCAGAAGAAGTAGGCTACGGGTTCCAAGGTTTTGCTAGAAACTCCTCCGAATGGGGGGTGTAATGTCACACGTCTCCTGATGAGGCCTAAGAGTGGGAACACTCTAGCTTTGTGCAAGCATGAGCAACCTGGTGTTATGCACAGTTTAGCTGAAGAAAGGTATGATCCTCATGGGGTAAGTCATATCAATCCATTCCCACTCACGAGGGTCCCAATGTAGATATCTGCCATATAGCCACAGGCACCATGAAGCATGAGTAACCATAACTGGGTAAGGGTCAGTATACCAACACTTCCCAGAGCGACCCGCACTACTCTCACGAGACAGATCATAGAGCCAGATGAGATCACATGTACATCACATCTCTCCATTCGCCATCCAGACTGAATGGATTAGAAGGCAACAATCTCTTCCTCTGGTTTTGGGAGCCCCATCACCTGAAGGGGCACACCTGTCCCACAAAAAAACCCCAACCACAAGTGGTGATACGTATCTAAGAATGTACTAGTGATCCAGTGGTTATTATACCAACACTTCCCAGAGCGACCCCCACTACTCTCCCTAGATGGGTCACAGAGCCAGATGAGATCACATGTACGGCACATTTCTCTATTCGCCATCCAAACTGAATGGAATAGAAGGCAACAACCTCTTCCTCTTCTCGTTTTGGGAATCCCATCACCTGAAGGGGCACGCATGTCCAACAAAAAAACCCCCAACCGCAAGTGGTCATATCTAAGAATGTACTAGTGATCCAGTGGTTAGGTATAGCTGCATCGATCTGTGCAATCCATCGGTGACTCCCTCTGAGATGCTGGGTAGATGCCTCTATCTCATCATCTGGAAGACCTTTAATATTCTTCTAGTCAAGTAATATCGTTGCGCATCTCTCCCAGCCTAGCCACTGCATATAGGGTGTTGCACCCAGGGGTCTGCCAAGGTTATCTCTGACAAGGTCGTACCACAGTCCACTTAATGGGCTGCCTATCAACCTCATCTACTGAGGTTAGGGGCCTGTGACATCAAAATATGTGCATACTACTTCAAGCCCAGATGATGGAATATAGCATTGGATCTCCAGATCAATGATGTTTAATCCCCTTTCGTGCTTGGGAAGGATAATAGTTTCCCAAGAAACTTTGGCCATGGTATCTGATATGCCATTGAGCCCTGACCATAAGAAATTGCGGATCACCCTCCGCAACTATCTAATGCATCCACGATAATAGCACCAACTAGAAGTGACATACCAAGTTGTGGCAAGCAACACCTGGTTTGCCACTTGGGCTTTAGATGCAAGATTGAGCTTCCTATAGCTCCAATGGAGGAGCTTTTTCTCTATATTCGTGAGCACGCGAACAAATTTCTAGGCAGGTTTAATGTCTCCCAACCCAGAATCCAAGATATATGGCACTGTGTCCTCTCTCAATCCATGTGAAGCCAACATCTATGCCCCA
>NC_141051.1:11449194-11476694 GCF_041138505.1 Cibotium barometz
TAACAGATTTGGAGGTTTTCTTGTGGCTACAGGCGATCTTGTTGCTGTTTGCAAGGCACCTTCTTGCTCTTGGATGCTCAGCTTTTATACAGGCTAGCGCTGCATCTTCTTTGCAGCTCAAGTTGAAGCTCGTTCGAGGTGAGGCATTGTGCGTTTACATGAGCATTCGCGCGTATTGTAGTGGCCATCATCTCTGTGTCCATACAATTATCCATGCATGGCCGTCACCGTCACTCTGCAGCTTCATCAATCGCATCATCAAATCGTTCGTCATCATCTCCGTCAACTCACTGCTTCACCACAAGCTGATACGTGGGGGATAACTTGACACGTGGCAAATAACCTTTGTAATCGCTGATTCAGGTCCAGTTCGATCGGTGATCCAACCTTTTACAATTGTTCGATTCACCTTTTTTGCAAGCAGATTGCAACGTTTTTAGCCGTTTATGCTAGGTGGGGTTTTGCCAACATCAAAGGAATTGGCTGGAAATGGGCGGGAATCATTTGGCTCTACAGTGTAGTGACTTATATACCCCTTGACATTCTGAAGTTTGGTGTACGCTACATCTTTATGGGAAACCCTTGGAATCTTTTGATTGAGAAGAAGGTGAGATGATCTTGACAAGAACTGTGCAGGTAGAATGGAATGTTTTTCTACATTTTTCTTTCTTTCATGCTATTAGATATTTATGGTAGTACTACATGTACTGATGCCACGGGAACTTTTGTCCCACCGGGTTTTTCCTCATCACCATCCAGGTGTGAACGGGTCCACCTTAGGGTTAGCTAGTATATAAGTAACCACATCCATTGTTTAGGGTTGCTGCTCATTTGTTCTTTCTCCTTTGTACTTGCAGAGAGCTTCATCTCTCTCCCCTTTGAGCTAGCCATGCTCTCTCTTACTCTACACCCTTGTGTTCTTCTCATTGAGCATTGTGTGTGTGTGAGTCCAGCTCCATTGTGAGCTAACAATGGTATCACAGCACGATCTTTGATCTCTCAGCTTCTTCACCATTGAAGCTTTTTCTTGCTGGAGCTTTGAATTTCTTGCAAGGATTCCATTAAAGCTTATCTTGCAGACTTGGAGCTTCAAGCTTCACTCAAAGGCGACTTCTCCATCGTAGTGGTGTTGAGAAGCGACTTCTCCGATGACTTCTCGACTGCAGCTAACAGATTTGGAGGTTTTCTTGTGGCTACAGGCGATCTTGTTGCTGTTTGCAAGGCACCTTCTTGCTCTTGGATGCTCAGCTTTTATACAGGCTAGCGCTGCATCTTCTTTGCAGCTCAAGTTGAAGCTCGTTCGAGGTGAGGCATTGTGCGTTTACATGAGCATTCGCGCGTATTGTAGTGGCCATCATCTCTGTGTCCATACAATTATCCATGCATGGCCGTCACCGTCACTCTGCAGCTTCATCAATCGCATCATCAAATCGTTCGTCATCATCTCCGTCAACTCACTGCTTCAAGACAAGCTGATACGTGGGGGATAACTTGACACGTGGCAAATAACCTTTGTAATCGCTGATTCAGGTCCAGTTCGATCGGTGATCCAACCTTTTACAATTGTTCGATTCACCTTTTTTGCAAGCAGATTGCAACGTTTTTAGCCGTTTATGCTAGGTGGGGTTTTGCCAACATCAAAGGAATTGGCTGGAAATGGGCGGGAATCATTTGGCTCTACAGTGTAGTGACTTATATACCCCTTGACATTCTGAAGTTTGGTGTACGCTACATCTTTATGGGAAACCCTTGGAATCTTTTGATTGAGAAGAAGGTGAGATGATCTTGACAAGAACTGTGCAGGTAGAATGGAATGTTTTTCTACATTTTTCTTTCTTTCATGCTATTAGATATTTATGGTAGTACTACATGTACTGATGCCACGAGAACTTTTGTCCCACCGGGTTTTTCCTCATCACCATCCAGGTGTGAACGGGTCCACCTTAGGGTTAGCTAGTATATAAGTAACCACATCCATTGTTTAGGGTTGCTGCTCATTTGTTCTTTCTCCTTTGTACTTGCAGAGAGCTTCATCTCTCTCCCCTTTGAGCTAGCCATGCTCTCTCTTACTCTACACCCTTGTGTTCTTCTCATTGAGCATTGTGTGTGTGTGAGTCCAGCTCCATTGTGAGCTAACAATGGTATCACAGCACGATCTTTGATCTCTCAGCTTCTTCACCATTGAAGCTTTTTCTTGCTGGAGCTTTGAATTTCTTGCAAGGATTCCATTAAAGCATATCTTGCAGACTTGGAGCTTCAAGCTTCACTCAAAGGCGACTTCTCCATCGTAGTGGTGTTGAGAAGCGACTTCTCCGATGACTTCTCGACTGCAGCTAACAGATTTGGAGGTTTTCTTGTGGCTACAGGCGATCTTGTTGCTGTTTGCAAGGCACCTTCTTGCTCTTGGATGCTCAGCTTTTATACAGGCTAGCGCTGCATCTTCTTTGCAGCTCAAGTTGAAGCTCGTTCGAGGTGAGGCATTGTGCGTTTACATGAGCATTCGCGCGTATTGTAGTGGCCATCATCTCTGTGTCCATACAATTATCCATGCATGGCCGTCACCGTCACTCTGCAGCTTCATCAATCGCATCATCAAATCGTTCGTCATCATCTCCGTCAACTCACTGCTTCACCACAAGCTGATACGTGGGGGATAACTTGACACGTGGCAAATAACCTTTGTAATCGCTGATTCAGGTCCAGTTCGATCGGTGATCCAACCTTTTACAATTGTTCGATTCACCTTTTTTGCAAGCAGATTGCAACGTTTTTAGCAGTTTATGCTAGGTGGGGTTTTGCCAACATCAAAGGAATTGGCTGGAAATGGGCGGGAATCATTTGGCTCTACAGTGTAGTGACTTATATACCCCTTGACATTCTGAAGTTTGGTGTACGCTACATCTTTATGGGAAACCCTTGGAATCTTTTGATTGAGAAGAAGGTGAGATGATCTTGACAAGAACTGTGCAGGTAGAATGGAATGTTTTTCTACATTTTTCTTTCTTTCATGCTATTAGATATTTATGGTAGTACTACATGTACTGATGCCACGGGAACTTTTGTCCCACCGGGTTTTTCCTCATCACCATCCAGGTGTGAACGGGTCCACCTTAGGGTTAGCTAGTATATAAGTAACCACATCCATTGTTTAGGGTTGCTGCTCATTTGTTCTTTCTCCTTTGTACTTGCAGAGAGCTTCATCTCTCTCCCCTTAGAGCTAGCCATGCTCTCTCTTACTCTACACCCTTGTGTTCTTCTCATTGAGCATTGTGTGTGTGTGAGTCCAGCTCCATTGTGAGCTAACAATGGTATCACAGCACGATCTTTGATCCCTCAGCTTCTTCACCATTGAAGCTTTTTCTTGCTGGAGCTTTGAATTTCTTGCAAGGATTCCATTAAAGCTTATCTTGCAGACTTGGAGCTTCAAGCTTCACTCAAAGGCGACTTCTCCATCGTAGTGGTGTTGAGAAGCGACTTCTCCGATGACTTCTCGACTGCAGCTAACAGATTTGGAGGTTTTCTTGTGGCTACAGGCGATCTTGTTGCTGTTTGCAAGGCACCTTCTTGCTCTTGGATGCTCAGCTTTTATACAGGCTAGCGCTGCATCTTCTTTGCAGCTCAAGTTGAAGCTCGTTCGAGGTGAGGCATTGTGCGTTTACATGAGCATTCGCGCGTATTGTAGTGGCCATCATCTCTGTGTCCATACAATTATCCATGCATGGCCGTCACCGTCACTCTGCAGCTTCATCAATCGCATCATCAAATCGTTCGTCATCATCTCCGTCAACTCACTGCTTCACCACAAGCTGATACGTGGGGGATAACTTGACACGTGGCAAATAACCTTTGTAATCGCTGATTCAGGTCCAGTTCGATCGGTGATCCAACCTTTTACAATTGTTCGATTCACCTTTTTTGCAAGCAGATTGCAACGTTTTTAGCCGTTTATGCTAGGTGGGGTTTTGCCAACATCAAAGGAATTGGCTGGAAATGGGCGGGAATCATTTGGCTCTACAGTGTAGTGACTTATATACCCCTTGACATTCTGAAGTTTGGTGTACGCTACATCTTTATGGGAAACCCTTGGAATCTTTTGATTGAGAAGAAGGTGAGATGATCTTGACAAGAACTGTGCAGGTAGAATGGAATGTTTTTCTACATTTTTCTTTCTTTCATGCTATTAGATATTTATGGTAGTACTACATGTACTGATGCCACGGGAACTTTTGTCCCACCGGGTTTTTCCTCATCACCATCCAGGTGTGAACGGGTCCACCTTAGGGTTAGCTAGTATATAAGTAACCACATCCATTGTTTAGGGTTGCTGCTCATTTGTTCTTTCTCCTTTGTACTTGCAGAGAGCTTCATCTCTCTCCCCTTAGAGCTAGCCATGCTCTCTCTTACTCTACACCCTTGTGTTCTTCTCATTGAGCATTGTGTGTGTGTGAGTCCAGCTCCATTGTGAGCTAACAATGGTATCACAGCACGATCTTTGATCCCTCAGCTTCTTCACCATTGAAGCTTTTTCTTGCTGGAGCTTTGAATTTCTTGCAAGGATTCCATTAAAGCTTATCTTGCAGACTTGGAGCTTCAAGCTTCACTCAAAGGCGACTTCTCCATCGTAGTGGTGTTGAGAAGCGACTTCTCCGATGACTTCTCGACTGCAGCTAACAGATTTGGAGGTTTTCTTGTGGCTACAGGCGATCTTGTTGCTGTTTGCAAGGCACCTTCTTGCTCTTGGATGCTCAGCTTTTATACAGGCTAGCGCTGCATCTTCTTTGCAGCTCAAGTTGAAGCTCGTTCGAGGTGAGGCATTGTGCGTTTACATGAGCATTCGCGCGTATTGTAGTGGCCATCATCTCTGTGTCCATACAATTATCCATGCATGGCCGTCACCGTCACTCTGCAGCTTCATCAATCGCATCATCAAATCGTTCGTCATCATCTCCGTCAACTCACTGCTTCACCACAAGCTGATACGTGGGGGATAACTTGACACGTGGCAAATAACCTTTGTAATCGCTGATTCAGGTCCAGTTCGATCGGTGATCCAACCTTTTACAATTGTTCGATTCACCTTTTTTGCAAGCAGATTGCAACGTTTTTAGCAGTTTATGCTAGGTGGGGTTTTGCCAACATCAAAGGAATTGGCTGGAAATGGGCGGGAATCATTTGGCTCTACAGTGTAGTGACTTATATACCCCTTGACAGTCTGAAGTTTGGTGTACGCTACATCTTTATGGGAAACCCTTGGAATCTTTTGATTGAGAAGAAGGTGAGATGATCTTGACAAGAACTGTGCAGGTAGAATGGAATGTTTTTCTACATTTTTCTTTCTTTCATGCTATTAGATATTTATGGTAGTACTACATGTACTGATGCCACGGGAACTTTTGTCCCACCGGGTTTTTCCTCATCACCATCCAGGTGTGAACGGGTCCACCTTAGGGTTAGCTAGTATATAAGTAACCACATCCATTGTTTAGGGTTGCTGCTCATTTGTTCTTTCTCCTTTGTACTTGCAGAGAGCTTCATCTCTCTCCCCTTTGAGCTAGCCATGCTCTCTCTTACTCTACACCCTTGTGTTCTTCTCATTGAGCATTGTGTGTGTGTGAGTCCAGCTCCATTGTGAGCTAACAATGGTATCACAGCACGATCTTTGATCTCTCAGCTGCTTCACCATTGAAGCTTTTTCTTGCTGGAGCTTTGAATTTCTTGCAAGGATTCCATTAAAGCTTATCTTGCAGACTTGGAGCTTCAAGCTTCACTCAAAGGCGACTTCTCCATCGTAGTGGTGTTGAGAAGCGACTTCTCCGATGACTTCTCGACTGCAGCTAACAGATTTGGAGGTTTTCTTGTGGCTACAGGCGATCTTGTTGCTGTTTGCAAGGCACCTTCTTGCTCTTGGATGCTCAGCTTTTATACAGGCTAGCGCTGCATCTTCTTTGCAGCTCAAGTTGAAGCTCGTTCGAGGTGAGGCATTGTGCGTTTACATGAGCATTCGCGCGTATTGTAGTGGCCATCATCTCTGTGTCCATACAATTATCCATGCATGGCCGTCACCGTCACTCTGCAGCTTCATCAATCGCATCATCAAATCGTTCGTCATCATCTCCGTCAACTCACTGCTTCACCACAAGCTGATACGTGGGGGATAACTTGACACGTGGCAAATAACCTTTGTAATCGCTGATTCAGGTCCAGTTCGATCGGTGATCCAACCTTTTACAATTGTTCGATTCACCTTTTTTGCAAGCAGATTGCAACGTTTTTAGCAGTTTATGCCAGTTGGGGTTTTGCCAACATCAAAGGAATTGGCTGGAAATGGGCGGGAATCATTTGGCTCTACAGTGTAGTGACTTATATACCCCTTGACATTCTGAAGTTTGGTGTACGCTACATCTTTATGGGAAACCCTTGGAATCTTTTGATTGAGAAGAAGGTGAGATGATCTTGACAAGAACTGTGCAGGTAGAATGGAATGTTTTTCTACATTTTTCTTTCTTTCATGCTATTAGATATTTATGGTAGTACTACATGTACTGATGCCACGGGAACTTTTGTCCCACCGGGTTTTTCCTCATCACCATCCAGGTGTGAACGGGTCCACCTTAGGGTTAGCTAGTATATAAGTAACCACATCCATTGTTTAGGGTTGCTGCTCATTTGTTCTTTCTCCTTTGTACTTGCAGAGAGCTTCATCTCTCTCCCCTTTGAGCTAGCCATGCTCTCTCTTACTCTACACCCTTGTGTTCTTCTCATTGAGCATTGTGTGTGTGTGAGTCCAGCTCCATTGTGAGCTAACAATGGTATCACAGCACGATCTTTGATCTCTCAGCTTCTTCACCATTGAAGCTTTTTCTTGCTGGAGCTTTGAATTTCTTGCAAGGATTCCATTAAAGCTTATCTTGCAGACTTGGAGCTTCAAGCTTCACTCAAAGGCGACTTCTCCATCGTAGTGGTGTTGAGAAGCGACTTCTCCGATGACTTCTCGACTGCAGCTAACAGATTTGGAGGTTTTCTTGTGGCTACAGGCGATCTTGTTGCTGTTTGCAAGGCACCTTCTTGCTCTTGGATGCTCAGCTTTTATACAGGCTAGCGCTGCATCTTCTTTGCAGCTCAAGTTGAAGCTCGTTCGAGGTGAGGCATTGTGCGTTTACATGAGCATTCGCGCGTATTGTAGTGGCCATCATCTCTGTGTCCATACAATTATCCATGCATGGCCGTCACCGTCACTCTGCAGCTTCATCAATCGCATCATCAAATCGTTCGTCATCATCTCCGTCAACTCACTGCTTCACCACAAGCTGATACGTGGGGGATAACTTGACACGTGGCAAATAACCTTTGTAATCGCTGATTCAGGTCCAGTTCGATCGGTGATCCAACCTTTTACAATTGTTCGATTCACCTTTTTTGCAAGCAGATTGCAACGTTTTTAGCAGTTTATGCCAGGTGGGGTTTTGCCAACATCAAAGGAATTGGCTGGAAATGGGCGGGAATCATTTGGCTCTACAGTGTAGTGACTTATATACCCCTTGACATTCTGAAGTTTGGTGTACGCTACATCTTTATGGGAAACCCTTGGAATCTTTTGATTGAGAAGAAGGTGAGATGATCTTGACAAGAACTGTGCAGGTAGAATGGAATGTTTTTCTACATTTTTCTTTCTTTCATGCTATTAGATATTTATGGTAGTACTACATGTACTGATGCCACGGGAACTTTTGTCCCACCGGGTTTTTCCTCATCACCATCCAGGTGTGAACGGGTCCACCTTAGGGTTAGCTAGTATATAAGTAACCACATCCATTGTTTAGGGTTGCTGCTCATTTGTTCTTTCTCCTTTGTACTTGCAGAGAGCTTCATCTCTCTCCCCTTTGAGCTAGCCATGCTCTCTCTTACTCTACACCCTTGTGTTCTTCTCATTGAGCATTGTGTGTGTGTGAGTCCAGCTCCATTGTGAGCTAACAATGGTATCACAGCACGATCTTTGATCTCTCAGCTTCTTCACCATTGAAGCTTTTTCTTGCTGGAGCTTTGAATTTCTTGCAAGGATTCCATTAAAGCATATCTTGCAGACTTGGAGCTTCAAGCTTCACTCAAAGGCGACTTCTCCATCGTAGTGGTGTTGAGAAGCGACTTCTCCGATGACTTCTCGACTGCAGCTAACAGATTTGGAGGTTTTCTTGTGGCTACAGGCGATCTTGTTGCTGTTTGCAAGGCACCTTCTTGCTCTTGGATGCTCAACTTTTATACAGGCTAGCGCTGCATCTTCTTTGCAGCTCAAGTTGAAGCTCGTTCGAGGTGAGGCATTGTGCGTTTACATGAGCATTCGCGCGTATTGTAGTGGCCATCATCTCTGTGTCCATACAATTATCCATGCATGGCCGTCACCGTCACTCTGCAGCTTCATCAATCGCATCATCAAATCGTTCGTCATCATCTCCGTCAACTCACTGCTTCACCACAAGCTGATACGTGGGGGATAACTTGACACGTGGCAAATAACCTTTGTAATCGCTGATTCAGGTCCAGTTCGATCGGTGATCCAACCTTTTACAATTGTTCGATTCTTGTGTAAATCGTGGAATTCAACTCGATTGAATTGTGTGATTCATAACCAGTTCAATTGTCCAATTCAACTGCATATTTCAATCGTCCGATTTAACTTCGGATTTTCAGCAAATAACAGATTAGTCATCAGCATCTAGGGACTTCATTTCAAGCTTTTTTCAGCATCTTTCTTTGTTTGATTCAACAACAGTCAGGTATGGCCAGCAACTTATCCAATGATTCGTTTGGTATTCTTTCAAAAGAAGACAAGTTAGATGGATCAAATTACTCTTTGGAGTTTCATGGTCAGAAATGTCCTTGATTGCCAAGGGTTTATGGAGTCTTGTTATTGATGACGAGCCTCGCCTTGGCACAAATTCTGCAACCACTCCTCAACGGCAATGTCTAGGCCAATAGACCCGGACACATACCCCTCAGATTACTGTTGATCAAAGAATAGGATTCGAATGATGCACAATAGAACTCTCATGGAGATGGTTAGATGTTGCATGATTAAAGGTGTTGCAGCAGCTTCCACACAAGTTTTGGATGGAAGGGTTTCTTTGTGCCACCTATATGTTGAACAATGTGCCCCACTAAAACTTTGAAAACCATCACTCCTTATGAAGCTTGGTTCAACAGAAAACCTAAGGTTGAACACATGCTTGTTTTTTGGCATATGCCCAGGTGCTAAACAAAGCAGGACTAAGCTTGATGACAAGGTAGTGAAATGCATTTTTACTGCCTTTAGTGTAGAAACCAAAGGCTATCGTCTCTACAATCCTATTACCAAGAAAATCATTGTCAATGGGGATGTTCTCTTTGCTAACGATTCTATCTATACTATGATGGAATTCAATAAACATACCTATGTCAATTTCTCAGACATGTTTGATGGTTTGTTTCAAGTGCTAGTGTCTGTTGATACTCCATAAATTTTATCGATTGATCCTCGTTTGTTGCAAGGGGGGAATACTCAAAAAACGGATGCACAAACTTGTGATCAGTTGAAAGATGGCAATAAATTCTAAAAGATTAGTAATCAATGAGTCTAGGAGCCTTTCTCTTGACTTTGCTTTCTTACCAAGAGGTAGATCCACTAAATCCTAAGTACTATTTTTTCAATGGCCTGAATTTCATCCTGTGCATGGCTGTAACCGAATTAGGATCTTCTTGAATCTCTTCCAAAGACTTCGGTTCATCTGCATCATGTAAAGGACTAGGATATGAAAACTCAACAATATATGCTGAAGAGATGGTTTTGGCATTGGATCTAGTTGTACTTTGCAAAGGAGGAGACAATTTGTTATCTTGCAGGGTGATGGATCTATGGACAGGACCAGACTTGTCGCAAAAGGTTATACCTAGCAGAAAGAGATTGATTATGATAAAGCTTTTGCTCCCACTTCTCTATGACCACTGTTAGATTTGTTACTACTTTGGCAGCCCACCATGGATGAGAAGTGCACCACAATTGGACATCAAAACAACATTCTTGAATGGTGATTTTTAGGAAGAAGTTTATGTGAGTCAACCAGTTGGATTTGCACAACCCGGTCAAGAACAGAAGGTATGCAAGCTCGAGAAAGCTTTATAAGGTTTGAAACAAGACCTGAGGACTTGGTACGAAAAGATTTGTCTATTTGACCAAACAAGGATTTCAAAATAGTCCTACAGAAAGCACTTTATATGTTAAAAAGGACAAGGAGGATTTGTTTGTTGTCATTCACTATGTTGATGACATGCTGTTGAGAGAAATTGATTACAGCTTTTAAGGTTGACATTGCCTCATATTTTGAGGTGTCAAATCTTGGTCTTTTGGAGTACTTCGTACTTCTTGGGTATGCAATTTATATAGCAAGATAATGGCATAGTCATTAAGCAGTCCAAGTACATCAAGGCACTGCTCAAAAGGTTCAATATGGAAAGTTGCAAACCTATCTCTACACCAACGGAACTTGGTGTAAAGGTTAGTCTGCAAGACCATGGAGAACCATTTGACATAACCATTTATGATCAAACTGTTGGATGCCTTATATTTGTGCAACTCGTGGGCAGACATTCAGTTTAGTGTGTCATAGCTTTCAAAGTTTATGCATCATCTAGGCGAGTATTGGCAGGTAGTTAAATGTATCTTTAGATACTTACAAGGCACTCAAGACCTTGGATTGTTCTAAACCAAGGGGGGTGATTTAGAATTGCAAGCCTCTTCTCTGATTCCGACTGGGCAAGTGATTATGATACACGACAATCCACATTTGGAATGTGCTTCTTTCTTGGCACCTCATATGCATCTCTTAGCTAAGCAAGAAGCAATCAATTGTGGCACCTCGTCTTATGAAGCTGAATACAGAGTAGCATTCACTGTGGTAGCTTAATACGTATGGTTGAGAAGATTCATGGAGCATCTGTGTCTCAAGAGACACCCCTACTCTAATCCTCATTGATAGTCAAAGTGCAATGGTAGTAGCTAAGAATCATGTCTTTCATGTTAGGACCAAGTACATTGAAGTGCACTACCACTAAGTGAGAGAGAGACTCCATGCAAGTGAGATCAAATCAATCTGATCTATTTTTGTAGTACACATGACAATGTGGCAGATCTTTTTACTAAAGCCTTATCACGTGAAAAGTTTGTGGCCTTCCACAAAGCTTTGGATCTCATCCTTTTCAGAGACTAATCTGCAATCTTTGTAAACCTCACATCTAGGCGAAAAGAAGCCCATGAACGGCATTCAAAGTGTATGTGTTAGTTTTTAACGGAGATGAACTCACACACACACAATGCTCAATGAGAAGAACACAAGGGTGTAGAGTGTGAGAGAGAATGGCTAACTCAAAGGGGAGAGATAAAGCTCTCTGCAAGTACAAAGGATAAAGAACAAATGGGCAGCAACCCCGGACTCTGGATTGATGCCTAGAGGACCTTCCAGACTTTTTGAGTGTTTTTGTTACTTGAAAGATGATTTTCCTCTAAAATCATAAAAGGATATTGGTATTACTCATCTTCGTTCCAATGCAGTGCTATTCTTAGCAATTGGTAGCAAAGGGCTTTTACCTGGTGTCATTTAAAATATGTGCTGTGATGGCTTGCAATGATGAAGTTTTGATGCCTAGTTTAATATAAGCAAAAGAGCTAGACAATGGGTTCAGGCAGCGTGCGTCTGGAGGCCTTGGATGTACAGCAGATGCCCCATTAGAGACCTCCATTGGGTTCCAGCTAAGTGGTATGGGTTGTTGCACATAGATGGATGCCCACTCCACAACTCTTTGACTACACTAAAAAGTGATAAAAGTACACGTTATGGGTACAGGAGATTTTCATCAATCAACAGAAAATTATCATCACAGATGCTGACCCCCTTTAGCTATTGATTTGTAGAAAGGAAAGAGGGGCTGCATGTCATGCATCCAAGATAAAGAGAGGTGCCCTTTTGGCTTGACTAGGAGTGTCTTCAACCCAGGACAGTCCTCTCTTTATGTGCATCTCAGGGAGGTGGTCAAGGCTCAAACTAGAGCTCAGGGGACCTTTTTGTTGCTTTTGACTAGTTACATTATTGTGGATTTGGCGACAAGGTGACACACTCTCAGTATATTCTGCATAATTTAGAATGACATTATTCATTCTTGTGCCCCTATTTCGACAAGGGCAAGGGGCTTCATTGTACTCTTTGCAAGCATGGCATTCATGAAGCATGGGATCCGGCTGACAGTTGGTGTGACTTTGCAGACTGCATTTACAAGCAAAAAGGACTATGGCAAAGGCGAGAGAGCAGCACAATGGGCTCACTCCAAATCCACCACGTTACTCCGCTCCGACACCAAATCCATGTTTGAAAAGAATCAGTCGAAACGGATTTCACAAATGGTGGAGCAAGCTAAGTGGCGTGCAGAGATAACAAGGCAAGCCAACCGTGAAGTCAAGATTCTCCTTTTTTGTTGTCGCATTAACTATATCCTTGTTAGTAGAAAAAGGCTATGGGCTGTTTATAAATCACTCCCCTCCCATGGGACATTAAATTACCTGTCCATCCTGCCCTGGCTGCCTTGATGGGGACCTAGTGCTTATGCTTTTCTAACCAGCCTAAGCATGAAAGAAATAAGCCTCTTGTTCTAATAACTTCTTTCTGTGATTAGGTTGCAGGAGCCCTCTTCTTCAGAGGGTCGGGCTGAATCTATCATATGGAAGTGTCCAAGGAAAAACAGTGTACAAGAGTCAACGACACTATATGCAAACTGTAGATAGGAAGGATTTGAGTAAAGCATGCTCTCCAAAGTGATAAAATTGTTTACAAGGTCCCCCCTTTTTTTTTTTTGTTGGTTTTTGGGGGGGGGGGGGGGGGGAGGGGGGGGACTTACAAGGTCCTAGGATCAACTGTTACCTGTTAAGTTTATTCAAGTCATGACAAATGATGTTTTTTCAGACAAGCATGGAATTAAAAATCTTTCTAAATTGTTATTTTCATGTTTGTAAATGCATGTATGACAATTTTGTTGCGTAGAGTCTAAATTTTTTGCTTGCTATCACCTTCAGGTGGTAATACAAATGATACGCACCAAATTCAAAAGCCTCTGTAATTGCCACAATGTTGAATACCGAGTATGACAGACTTATTTCAAAGTGTCATACGTTGACTTGACTTGCGTTGAGAGGGTAGAGTACCTTGACTTCAAGAAATGCATGCATAGGATCCATGTAGTTGAGTGAGTAGATTGTTTTGTGCATGGATCAATAATTCTGAACTGCATTTTCAGAATCCATAAGATCATGTTAGTATATTCTCCAAAGGTAGGAGGTATTGAAGAGTAAGGTCTGGCGGTTTAGAGACTCTCAAGAATAATTCAGATGGACCATGCCAATGCTGGAATGATCTTACTCTTGTTCAATCAGCAATCATTGCTAACTTGGAGATGGTTTCTGTTTGTAAGGAAAAGTGGATGACATACACCACACATGCATTTTCTGATGATGGAGGCAGGGGACTTGGCCTGCCTGCCTGCCTGCGTCCCTCCCCACCCATGACATGAGAGATCTCTGAGGCCCTTTACAGACAGCCCTGCCTAACAGAGACTCGACTTTCCTACTCCTCCTCCTCTTCTTCTTCTTCTTCTTCTTCTTCTTCTTCTTCTTCTTCTTCTGGCTTACATGGCTGCAATCTCCCCAACCAAAGCTTATGCATTTTCTGCTGATGATGGAGGCAGGGGACTTGGACTGCCTGCCTCCGTCCCCACCCATGACATTAGAGATTTCTGAGGCCTTTCTGCCTACCAGATACTCCACTTTCCCTTCTTCTTCTTCTTCTTTTTTTGGCTGGCATGGTTGCAATCTCCCCCACCCATTCCTGCTCCCGTAAATTCGGAAAAGTGAAATCAAACACAGCCCCACCCACCAGAGAGTCCACTTTTTCCCCTTTCACCCCTGCGCAAGCGCCATGGCAGCCAACCTCTACTGCCCATTCCCGCCCCCCTATGTTTTGGAAAGGTGATTAGGGCTGTCTTTAAAAGGCCTGAGAGGAGAAATAGTAGTGGAGTGTGTGTGCGCACTGCGCAGTTTTCATTGAGCAACGTTGTTGAGAATCAATAAGAGAGCTCTTCACGATATATATTCAATTTGTTGTACATCCCGGTGCCATAATATCATAAGGCACCGCACACTTGCTAATAATATGCTATGTGATGTGTCGAGTTCTGCATGGGTAGGACTAACTAGTAAGTAAGAGCACAGGCAGGGCTAAAATTGGAAGGCCTACCCTAACCTTCAATTTGAAGGCCATAAACTAGGTTGACCTTCAAAACATATATGTTTGTGTGTAAAATTTAGATAAAATTTCAAAATAGTGGCCTTCTATGGCCTTGTTTTGCAACCCTATTTTCCAAAGAGGCAATGCAGGGGTGGGTTGCTGCTTGGAATGCTCTGTAGAAAAATATTCTTTTCAAAATGAAAAGGAAACGCTCAGCAGAAGGGTTTGGAGTAAGAGCTGAGTCCACACGTTGGCTACTACCGGGACTAGCAGCTTCTTTAGGTGGTCCTGCCTTCTCTTTAGCAGGATGTATAGTGAGGAGAGTTTTGATTAGGGAAGATGGTAAACATTTTTTTGGGTTGCTTTTTTATTGTATGTAGATTGTTCCACATCAGCCTAATAATGTCGTGAGATTCAATAGTGGCTGGCTATTTTGAGCGGCCATGGATGGAGGTGTGGATGCCAGCAGGTGCCAGATATAGCATTTGCATTGGACACCTCCAGGGGGCCAGAGTGTGGAACGTACCGTGCATCCCCATGTAAAGCTGTCGAATTTGAAAGCCAATTAGGTGGCAGACTTGGAGCACATCAGCACCGATAACCACCATCATTGTCAAATCTGACGCATACAGCTGAGGCCTAAGAAAGTTTCAACCAATGGTTGATGTTAGGAAGGAAGACTTTGTCCTTATTCGACTAATAGATCCAATCTTCCCAATTTGGCTACACATAGCTCAAAGTAATATTGATGTGAACATGTCATCTGAGAACTACAAGAACAGTAGGCAAATGATAGAATGCAAGTGATGCGGAGATTTATGCCGATTGCTGGAATAAATATTGGATGTGCAACAAGAAAGATCCAATTCATTGGGAAGATATCACATTGTCTCCACTCCAAAAATCCCATAGAATAAGGATTTCCTCAAATTCCCTAATATGGTGTTGAGATGTCATCCATACTATTCACACCAATTCAGCTCATATACAGGGAGGAGCAAAGCACAGTATCTTCATAAGAAGGTGGGATCATGAGATCTTCTTCTTTCAACACTCACTGCACTTTCTTGGCAGCACCATGCCCTTCATTGGCTATCAGCTATCTTACACTTTATGATGAGGATCTTTGACTTCTTCCAGTCGTCAGTTATGGAAGATCAAGTGGTTGTCGAGCTCTAGTGACCATGACGCCTATTAGGCATCCCAAGAAAGTTCCATACAGAACTCCAAGAGACGGAGGGTGGCAATGGGTCAACATTTGGAATGTGCTGGTCCATATATTATCTTACACATACATGCTTTCTTTTGGAGAGCGTAATTTAAATTGGCTATTATTGCTATTCTACATACCCTATGGTTGCAACTAGTGTCGTTCGATCTCAGGTGCACACGGGAATTCGCTTAACAAATTGGTCTACACGCCTGCAGACATTCTCCATATGTAAATACGTATGTGCCTTTTATATTTGCACTCTTGATTATGTGTGTTTCACTAAGTAAGAATTTTGATGTTTTTGAGCATGAAAGGAGAATTATCTATCTATACTAATATCCATATTGTTGCCACGTGGTCAAGCGAGGGGACGACTATCTTGCCCCCACGTGGCAGGAGGGAGAGACTCGCATTCCCCCCACGTGGCCTCACACTCCTTGGGGGCAACTCTATTCTTCTATCACGTAGCCCGCACCCAGCCCATTCACAGAAAAAACACACCCAAAAAAAAAAGGACTCGCAATCCTCGAAGCCATGCTACCCAATCTGAGCCAGTTAGTTGCAGGCTCGGGATATGTTAGTGCAGCAGTATGCAGGCAGGCAGGCGAGTTCATGTGTACAGTGATGAGAGAGCCCGGAAGTGGGCAATAGCACTGGAAGAACTGTTGTGCTAGCAGCTGCAGGGAGGACATGAGTGCCCTCTCAACTGTGGCAATGCACTCAGCCACCTGCTGCAGAGGGGAACATCTGTCCCATTGCATTGGCATGGCACGACATGGCAAACACCATCGCACTGTAGACGCCCTTGCAGCATGTCGAGAATCGCACTGATGACACACTATGGCTGTTGCTGCTACTACATAGGCTGGTGAAATTTTGTAGTGTCGTATCGTAGAAGGGAAACCTACCATTTCACATTAGGTAGGGCTTCAGTCAATGTTAGCTCTCAACTAGAAAGTTTAGCGGAAAGGAGAGTAATGATAAAGATTGTGCATACCTTGGGCGATTCTAGACAGAACTAAAATCACAAGCAGCAGCTCCTTGCATCTTTTGTGAGACGCCGGGATAACCAGAAGCTCTGCGCTTACATTTTGAGGTTGGAAAGGAAGCAAGTGGATGACGACGTTGCACATAGAAAAGCTTGAGGTAAACGAACAACATGGAAGATGCGGGAAAGCTAATGACCTACATCCCCTCGCAAGAAGAGACTAAACACGCATGAGGAGTCCATAATTGTAGTATAAACCCTTAATAGATTCCTTGAATCCATAGCATGAGCAATGTCGAACTAGACCGTCCAATCATGAAAGAAGTGCTCTTGAAGCATAGTGGGTTGTTATGACAACCCATGTCGATGTTGAAACCACTTGCAAATCTCTCATGAAAACACTTCAAAATGAGTCCCAAATGATATGTGCATGATGCCAAAGCAACTATATATCATAAATTACTATCATAGTTGAAAAGATGCAAGGGAGAAGGCAGCTTGAGCTCTTGCAAGCACGCGCGCACGCACTCACACAAACCTTAGAAGAGAATACACAAGGTGAGGCTAAAAATTGTTCTTCTTCTTCTTCAACAAAGGAGGTCTACAAAAGAGAAAAAATGACTAACACACATACTAGAGTATATACAAGTTGTCCATAATGTTGTGAACATGCTAAAGTGGAGTGGGTAGATGTGGACTAGTCGGTGTAGTCCAATTGTAGAATCTCTAGTAAATTGTTGGTGCCAGCTACCAAACCCGTCAGTGATGTAAATGTCGAACGATCACGCAGGCGTCTTGTAAGTGTTAAGCTCATGTTAAGCTTAACATCTCAACTCTCCTCCCAAGCTCAACTCTAGCTCGTGAACTCCAAGCAAGTATGTGATGGAGACAAGAAATGCTGACTTCAAGGACAAAATGGACACTTTTATAAATGATGTCATGTCTAGTTACTTGTTTTAAGTGTCCAAGAGAAGAAGGCAATGGAATCCTTGTGTTGTCACTCACTATGCATAAAATAACCCTTAAATTAGTGCTTGGGCATGGACCACACCACTCAAAAAGAGACACCTCATTGAGTGGTGACAAAGAAGACACTTCATAGGCTCTAGTACCTACCACAGAGACATCTAAGAAAAACTTAGAGGCCCACCTAGAGGCTAATATTGACGATTTTAGGAAAGAAGGACATTGAATCACATGTTTGAACTATTCCTAAAGAAAACATTTATTTTATTTATGTTCTTTTTAAATAATGTTTTGTGTAGTGCTTTGAGTCCAAAGTATAGTTGATAATATGTGTTTGAGTAGTGTTGTCTATTCTCAGTTGAAATAGTGCATCTCTCTTGTTATATAAATTAGTATATAGAAGTGTCAAATAATGTAATAAAGTAGGAACTTTAGAAAGGGCATGGGCATGGGCTTAGCTATGGAAGGGACTCATGGATCTCATTTGTATCTTAAGCTAAATATTAAAGTTTCTACTCCATTATAAATCATCTCTTTCCCAAAGATTTTGTCATATCTTCCATATACATCAATGGGAAGAGAAGGTTCCATCATATGTACAAGACAATGGTAGGGTTTCCAAAAGTAGCCATGTCGAAGTAGTATAAACCCTTCATAGATTTCTTGAATCCATAGCATGAGAAATGTAGAACTAGATCCTCCAATCATGAAAGAAGTGCTCTTGAAGCATAGTGGACTGTTATGACAGTCCATGTCGATGTTGAAACCACTTGCAAATCTCTCATGAAAACACTTCAAAATGAGCCCCAAATGACACGTGCATGATGGCAAAGCATTTACATATCATAAACTACTATCATAGTTGAAAAGATGCAGGGGAGAAGAAACCTTGAGCTCTTGCAAGTACACATACTCACATAAACCCTAGAAGAGAATACACAAGGTGAGGTTGAAAATTGTTCTTCTTTTTCAACAAAGGAGGTTTACAAAACTGATAAAATGACTTGACACACATACTAGAGTTTATATAAGCTGTCCATAATGTTGTAAACATGCTAAAGTGGAGTGGGTAGATGTAGACTAGTCGGTGTAGTCCAGTTATAGAATCTTTGGCAAAGATATGTCAGTGCGAGCTACCAAACCCGTCAATGATGTAAATGTCAAACAATCACGTAGGCGCCTCGTAAGTGTCAGCTCAAGTTAAGCTTGACATCTCAACACTCTCCTCAAGCTCAACTCTAACTTATGAACTCCAAGCATATCTCGAAATCTGCCGGGCTTCTTAGCTCCCAAGGCCTTCATGAAGATGTCAACGACCTAATCATGTGTGTTGAGGTAGTCCAAGTCAATGTCGCCTACCAAGACTCTCCCTGATGAAGTGGTAGTGTACCTCAATGTGTTTCATCTGTGCATGGAAAATTGGGGCCAATTGTATACTGCTAAGATTGTTATAATATATGACAACATTTCTCTCCACATACAACTCCAAATCAGCAAGTAGCTTGCGTAACCAAGCTACCTCATAAGTTGTCACCGTAGCTCCTCTATACTCTGCTTTTGTACTCAACAAAGCAACTGTGGGCTGCTTCTTGTTGCTTCATGTCATAGTAGCACTCCCCAACGAAAACATAAATCCACTGGTAGATCTCCTGTCTAAGATGTTACCTACTAAATTTGCATCTTTGTATCCATATAGCTCCAATGGTTCACCTGCTGCATAAAATTGTGCATAATCAACAGTGGTCCTCAAATACCGAAGTGTGCATCGCACAATGTCAAGATATGGTTTGCACGGAACCTGCATAAACTGACTCTCTAAGCCAACAATGTAGCTCAAATATGGCCAACTCATCATGACATAGATCAAACTTTCCATAATCTTCTTGTACATAGTGGGGTGCTCCAACACATAACATGCATCCGTTCTTGAGCTTGTCATTTTGATCTAATGGCATCGAGATTGGCTTACAAACAACCATCCCATACTTGGACAACATGTCCAATACATACAGGTGTGCAAATAACCTCAATGCCTAAAAAATAGCGCAGATCTCCCAAATTCTTCATGTCAAACTTCCTTTTGAGAAGACTTTTCACATGCTCAATCTCTTCCAAGTTGTCACCTCCAACAATAAGATCATCTACATACATGGTGATGATCACAATATCCTTAGTACTCTTGCGTACATACAAAGAGTGATTTGCATCTGCCATATGAAACCCAATAGTGACAAGATACTCAGCAATCTTGCCATGCCATGCTTGTGGAGCTTGCTTCAACCCATACAAGGACTTATGAAGCTTACATACATACTCTGGGTGACTTGTATCCTCAAAACCAGGTGGCTGATCGATATACACTTCTTCTTGCAAGCCACCATGCAAGAACGCATTTTTTACATCCATCTTATTGAAAAACCAGCCTTTAGTTACAACCACCGCAATCACAACTCTCACAGTTGCCATCTTTGTAGTTGGAGTAAACGTCTCCTCATAATCAATCCCATCTGTCTGCGCATATCCTTTGGCTACCAATCTAGCCTTGTCCTTGCTTATACTACCATCACTATTATGTTTCACCTTATACACCCACTTACATCCAATAGCTTCCTTGCCTTTGGGCAATGGTACCAAATCCCAAGTCTCATTTTTATACAATGCATTTATCTTCTCATCCATAGCTTTCTCCCAATACACATTTTCAACATCAAAACATGTGGGCTCTACAACTTGCATAACTTTTGCCATATAAGCATAGTGATGTGTCACATAACCATCACATATAAGCATAGTGATGTGTCACATAACCTCTACACAAGGTTTTTGACTCTTCTCCAGATCTTCGTAACTTTACATTCATGGCTTCCAAAGCCTTCTTTACACCAGGTGTCCCCTGCTAGAATCCCAAGCTTCTCATCTCTGAGCCACTAAACTCTCCATCAACAAGAGAATGCCTTATATAGATATTAGGCATACCAAGGGATCAACCACTTTCCCGTTGCCTTTATATGATATACCAATTACATTTTCAGGACTAGTATTATGACGCAGTCTGCCACTCCATGGTCTATCAACAGAACCGCTGCATGAAAACTCTCATGGTCCACTCAATGAGTGATTGTTGACTTGCATTCTGTGTGATCACATTTTCACTTACATCAGTCCCAATAGCATCTTTTTTAGCAACATACCAGCTACTTATCTTATCAAATACAACATCCCTGCTTATCCTCAATGGACGTGTAGTAGGATTATAACATCTATATCCCTTTTGCTAAAGGGAAGACCCAATAAACACATATTTTTTACCTTTGGATCCAGCTTAGTACGCAACTCATCTGGCACATGCATATATACAATACATCCAAAAACTTTCAAGTGAGACAAATCAAGTCTCTTGCCACCAAGGATCTTAAGGGAAAGAGTTGTCTTCTAGTTTGCGAGATGAGGATATCTCGCGTTTTTTAAGTGGGATAGGATGTAAGATTCCTCCCTCCAACTTTTGAGATGTGCAGGTGTAAGAACCTCCCCTTTTGATCTTATAATTATTTCCCTCTCTGAAATAAAAGAAAGATCTTGTTTTACTCTGTTTTGGCCTAGAGAGAGAAAATGTCTAGAGGGAGGTAACTTCAAGTGTATTTACATTCAGTGTAAACATTCTGTCCACTCTGTTCCCTTTTGCAACTAACATGCACTTGTATTTAAAGTCTTCTACATAACAACCATCAAGGTTAAACTGCACCTGCAAATCCTGCTCAATCATTTGGCCAACAGAGACCTAATTCTTTGTAATGTTTGGAACATGAAGTACATCTACAAGATACTTCATCTTACTATCTTACATAGACAATGGCACATCTCCAATATGGACAATTGGATGAGTAGTGTCATCTCTTGTTTGGAACATGAATTACATTTATAAGGTACTTCACCTTACTATCCTTCATAGACAATGGCACATATCCAACATGGACAATTGGATGAGCAGTGTTATCTCCTGTTTCAACAAAATCGGGTCTCTCAAGACTCTTCATTTCCTTGAACCACTCACCATAACTTGTCATGTGGTTCAAAGCACCTGAATTAACATACCATACATCATCCTTCCATGTTACATCATTTTCAAACACAACATTAACTACATGTTGCATAATAAATAACCTCATTATCATCATTATTTCTGCTAGATGACGCATAGTTATTTTGCTACACTTTTTTATTTCGCATGTCATTCTTTTTCTTATAGCAATCTGCCTACACATGTTTAAGCTTACCACAGTAAAAACAACCTCATGTATCATTTTGCTGCCTTATTTTATTACCACAATCTCTTTGACTCTCTCTGTCTCTAAACTAGTCTCTTCCACCTGTGTTGTGAATCCTGGGGATTGTTGGCTGCTGCTACTGATTATAATTCTAATTTCTTGTTTGGCCATCACCTTGGCCATGACCAACAACCTCTATCTCGTCCTCTATCTGAACTTGTGTAGAGGTCTGCTGCTCTAAGCTGCTTTTGTTTTTGTGAAGATTGTTGTCTTCATCCAAATTCTTCTCTTTAATGATCAGTATTAACACCAAATCTATAAAGTTGAGAATGTTCTTTCGATTCTGAATAGACGTCTTAAATGTCTTGTATTGTGGTCCGAGACCACGTAGACATACTTTTACCGTATCATCATCACGAGAAATACCAATAGATGCAAGGGATTTCACAATATCCTTGATTTTCAAGACTTATATAATGATTCATATATTCTTCAACTAAATCTTTGGTGGCTTGGTGTTAGTTTTATATAGCTTCACCAAGGTGTCCCATGCCTCCTTGGGTGACTTGGCATTCTGTATATACCCAATTATAGTGTCCTATATATTAATAGAAAGATATTGCATGACTTTCCTTGCTCCTTGATTTTAATCCTTGTATTCTTTTACACTTGCAACAGTTAGATGAATCTTCAGTATCTCTGGTACCTCCTCATGTTCATCTTCAATGTAGTCCCAATAGCCTTTTCCTATTAAGGAAATTTGTTACTCTAAACCTCCAAGCATGAAAGTTGTTCTTGTCAAGCTTTTCTTAACAATCTCGTTAATTCTATCATGATATCTTGTCTGCAACACAAACTCACCAAAAATAGCACGTTTGTTTAACCTTCACAAACTATTCTATTCTCTACAGCAATACTATACTACACCCAAAAAATTGTCACAACCAGTGATCATAAAACCAATTGAAGGAGCCTTCATAGAAGCCTCTTACATAGCTTGTTTATCTCCCTTGTGACCTTCATAATGAACTTCATGCATAGGTTGCTTACCCTCATGAACCCCACCAATTCTATCCTCAATAGCTTCTTCATGGTGTTGATTCATGGATTGACCCAATTGATCTTCAATGGATTCCATTTTGGTAATCATAGACCCAAACTTTGATTTCAAGGTTTGGTTGATAATATCTAATGTTCCACGAGTGGCTTAAAATCAACTTTATTCACAAGCAATTCCAAGAGAGTATCATTTGAAATAGCTTGCGAACTTTGAGAGGTGTGCTTATGGGTACTTTTCGCATTAGCATCTGCTTCACCTCTCTTTGAAGTTTGACCCATGGATTGAGAAATTTTTATGAGTGATTCTCCCAATCATTTTCTCTTGAAGCTCTTCCATTGTTTCCATAGTGCCCTATACCATCAACTCCTCACCCTTCCATATCTTCCATTGATGCCTCTCGGTTTACCAGCCATAGTAGGACTGTTTTGGCAAATGTGCAATAGAATGATGTAGGAGTGTTGTATTTGGGTGTTCTAGGTATCTATAGAAAAGTATTATGATAAGGAGTAAGCTTATGATGTCAGGTTTGGTTCAGTCAACCTTATATATGTCTCTATTTTGACCTTTTTCGCAAGTCAAATAGTAATAGTTTGGTCCACCGCTTACACTCCAATGCTCCAAATGAGTTGAAACTTGGTGGTTAAGGTATTTGGTAAGTGGAGAACACAATGGTGAAGCCAAATTTATAATCCGAGACTTGGTTCAAATTTTGTCCAAATAGGATATGCAGTAGAGAAATGGTTATAACTCCTTAACTCAGAAACCAAACGAGGTGGTTGACGTCTCTATGGGAAGCCCTAATGATGTGGAATAACTCCCAATATTCAATTGAGTTTTAGTCTAAATTCTCTCGGATTAAATCACTCTTTTAAAAATTATAGATTATGTTAAATTGTACCGGTAAGCAACCAACTTGCAAATCAATGCATGTTTATGTCTCGGAACATCCAAAGTATCAATATGCATCCAATTAGCATCCATCCAAGGCATTTTGATCAGATTTTGATAAAATTTCATCGACCTTGGTGCATCTATGAGCTAATCTCAATTATTATATCAATACCAATGTGTTCAATAATGCCAACTATGCATCCTTGCAAAATTCCATTGATTGTCAATTGCATTTTAAATCATTGTCACTTATATACATAAACCATTGGATTCGATGTAACAAGTCGATGCAGAGCTTTTGCTTATTGATCTGGCCATGCCTTCTCACTCCCTTACCAAAGTTTGAAATCCAATGGCAAGGGTTGAGGCCATGCCTTGATCACCATGTACCTAATCTCCCTCCTTGTCACTTTTCCAAAAGCACTAACGACAACGAGAGTTCAAGCCATGCTCCCTCGGCCTCCACCAATGCCAAGGATACTCTCTCAACATGCTAAATTCTAGTGCTTGTTTGGAATGAACTTATACAATTTGATTTAGAATCTAATAATATAAAGAGAGTAGAGTGTTTGATATGTGATTGAGATTGGCTCATAAATGCATTAAGGTCATGCTGAAATTTTACCAAAATCTGGTAAAAATATCTTTGATGGATGCTAATCGGATGCATATTGATGTTTTAGATATATCGAGATGCAAACATGCACTGATTTGTAAGTTGGTTGCTTGTGGGGTTAACATAATCTGCAGTTTTTAAAATAGTGTGATTTAGTCTGAGAGGTTTTTTAATGAACCTAAATTGAATATTGGGGGTTATTCCACATCATTAGGGATTCCCATAGAGCCCTCAACCACCCCGTTTGGTTTCGGTTTAAGGAGTTACATCCATTTCTCTACCGCATACCATGTTTGAACCAAGTATCAGATCATAAATTTGGCTTCACCATTGTGTTCTCCACTTACCAAATACGTTAACCACCAAGTTTCAACTTATTTAGAGCATTGGAGTGTAAGCAATGGACCAAACTATCACTATTTGACTTGCAAAAAAAAGTCAAAACAAAGGCATATAGAGGTTTAACTGAACTAAAAGTGACATCATAGGCTTACTCCTTATCCTAATACTTTCTTATAGAGTCCTAGAACACCCAAATCTGACACTCCTACATTGTCCTATTATAAATTTACCAAAACAGTCCTACTATGGCTGGTAAGCCGAGAGATAGACTTAGAAAGCTATCATTGGCAGTGTAGGATATGGAAGGGGAGGAGTTGATGTAATAGGGAACTATGGACACAATGGAAGAGCTTGAAGAGAAAATGGTTGGTGAAAGCTCTCATAAAAATGGCTCTCAATCCATGGATCAAACTTCAAAGGGAGTTGAAGAGCGGATGCTAATGTGGGAAGTGCCCATAAGCACACCTCTCAAAGTTCGCAAGCCATTTTGAATGATACTCTCTTGGAATTGCTTGTGAATAAACTTAATTTTAAGCCACTTATGGATAGATTAGATATCATCAAACGAAACCTTGAATTTAAATTTTGAGTCTATGACTACCAAAATGGGATCCATTGAAGATCAATTGGGCCAATCCATGAATCAACACCATGAAGAAGCTATTGAGGATAGAATTAGTGGGGTTCATGAGGTCCAACAACCTATACATGAATTTCATTCTTTTCCAAGATTCTTTATAGTTTATGAGTCTAATAGCAAAGCTTATCATGATGCAAAGAAAGGGGACAACTTTAACTAGAAGACATCTCAAACCTTCAATAAGATTTAAGAGTTGAGAAGCAAGGACCTATGTTTCAAATGCAAAGAAAGGTGATCACCCGGGCATAAATGCAAGTCAAAGAAGGTTGTGGTCACTATGATCCTCATAGATGAGGAGGAAGATACCAAGGACTCTCATGATGGGGAAGAATTTGAGGATTGCAATGAAGAAGCACGTGATGAGTCACTTGAGGATCACTCCTTCACATAAGAAGATGGAGAATTTTCTTTTGATCCCGGTGGAGGAGATAAAGGGAATGTATTAAATGCAAAAATTTCAATAAGTATATGCTCTATTTCTCAAGAGCTGATGGCGGGTTGCAGAGTCCAAAAACTCTACGTTTGGTTGGATCCATCAATGGGAGAGTTGTGCATATATTAATGGATTCCGAAAGTACCCATAGCTTCATCAATTTCAAATTCATTAACTCTCTCAAGCTTGCTTCGATGGAACTACCCATTACCTTAAGTGCAAGTAAAATGAGAAGACTCGATTGGCTTGTCTCTCTATTGAGATGGTTTTATCTCTATCATATGCTTGTAAGGGTGACTTGGTAGTGTTAGAGATGGGTCCTATTGATGTGATATTGGGGTGTGATTAGTCATCACTTGGGGATTTCTACATGAATCTTCAACAAGGGATTACGAGTTTCATACATCATGGAGAGCAAGTATTATTGATCGGAAATCACTCAAAGAAGCTCTCTTTAATCACCCCAAAGCAACTTAAAAGGAAACTCAAGACTTTTAACATTATTTATGTGTTGCATCTTGCTTAAAAAGGGATGGAAAGCAGTGGACAGCATGTGATGAACTCTAACAATTGGAGGTAGTTTAAATTTATACGCAACCATGTTAATCCGATGTATAAATCGAAATGGACCATAATATCTAGGAGATAAATTCGAGCATTTTTCTTTTGAGACAAAGTCTGAAAATCTTTAGGAACTTTTAAATAAACCAACGCTCTTGGTTGAAAAGACCAAGTTGAGCATCCTCTATCAGCATAGAACCGTGCCCTATCCTGATCACTCTTGATAGAATCCCGAGCTTCGGTCAGCATTTCTTGCATATCACGCAAGAAATCCCTCGATGCATCAAGCTCGATGTCCTTAAGACCGATATCAATAGGTGCCCTGGGTTGATACCCATACATAAGCATGAACGGACTAAAACCAATAGCCGTATGTTTAAAACTGTTATAAGTAAATTCCATCATTGGACTATATTTTTTCCAATTTGATGCTTTTTCAGAGACATGCACAAAGCATATCCTCTACAATCTGATTCATACACTTTGTTTGCCCATCAGACTGCGGATGATCAAAAAAATTCATACTCAAAGTAATTTCCTCATTGTAAACCATTCAGAATAAAGTAGGAAAACATGGCATTATAATAACAGGAACCAGGTATCCATCGGTGGCCCGATGTACCCCACATCTGCTCATGGAATTATCGACGTCTCGAGTTACCCATATCAAGATAGAGAGTCATCAACGTCTCGATGATTCACATATGTCCATCCGTAAACCATCAGGTTGACTGTATAAATCACCTAAAGTACGAAACTAGAGAAAGAAATGCCAACAAAAGGAAGAATCCAAATTTCCTTATCCGAACACAATAAGATAAACTCGTTGAACTCTAAAGAAAGAGATTTCAACAAATGAATATGCCGACGAGATTACACTCATCAAAACATATAGGCTATAGATAAAAGAAGTTTATCTAAAGAATGCCTGCACTACAACTTTAAATGAATTCAAAAAATGAGATTGTCTTTGAATGTTGAGGTCAACATGCTAAGTGATGTTAGCAAAGCAACAATCTTGAGCCCAAATTATCCCATAAGATAATATATGTGAGGAATCGCTAGCATCCCATACCACCATGATACCACCCATACATATCTTACCAATTTGAAACTCCCTAGTATGTTATCTAGGAGATATGAATAAAATCCTATATAAAAGGAATAAGATGGCCTTATCCTAGACTTTCACATACTAAAACATGTCTCTATATACCTGAGACTTCAA